>NC_059384.1:2100000-2122500 GCF_019703515.2 Myxocyprinus asiaticus
TTAGCACTGTGGACTTCTTTTGTAATGTCCATCATTACATGTCATTTTTGTCATGAAAATTCCCACAACAGTGTCATTTTCAGAACATCCGAAATTCTGTATTGTGTTTAATAGGATTCTGTGTTGGAAATGACATTTTCAACCTTTTTCAATTAAAACAACAGATTTCCAGCATGATTGGAAATGACATCCAATACAAATATTTGATATTTCGCTTGATTTTTCTTAGTTTTGTCTCTCAAGTAAGCTCTTTACTGACAATTTTGTCCACTTGATTAACAAGTACACTAACTTTTTAAAAAACTTTATAAGTGGCAAAATTGTTTGTTGTGGCGGAAATGACGTCACAACTGTGGGACAGTCGTATTTTTAGAAAAACTGAAAGAAATAACAATACATATAATACTGTAGATGGAATACATAGTGGAATAGATAAAACAGGATTACGTATTTAATATACAAAATATGAGTAACTTGTGACGAGGAGGAGGGCGTGGCCGGGCTGTGAGGGTGTATGGCCGGCGCTGAATCAGATGATCAGTGGGAGAGCGAGATAAAGGGGGACCAGAGACGCCAGTTCAAGAGAGAGAGAGAGAGAGAGAGACGAACGCGGCCGCGTTGCATCTGTGTCTGTGTTTGTTTATGTTTAAGTTAATTTATATCATTTAAGTTTATGTTTACTGTTCAGCCGGTTCCCGCCTCCTCCTTGCACACCTTTACACTGTTACAGTGGTGCCGAAACACGGGAGGGAGGAGGGATGCGCTGTCGCGGAGTCCTTGCCGCTGCCATCCACCAGGGGAGCAGCCGCGGCCGTCTGCCTGGGGATGGAGGGGTCACTGTCGGCCACTGAGAGCCAGAGGAACCGCTGCCATCCTCCGAGAAGGGGAGGAGCGGTTCCGTCCGCCGGGAGAGGAGCGAGCTGTCACCAGAGGGCGGAGGAGCGGTTGAGGACCGGGCGACAGCGTGTCCGGGAACCGGCGAGCAAGTTATTCTCTCTCTCTCCTCTCTCTCTCTCTATCTGTGTCTCCCGCCCTCCCTTTCCCTCTCCCCACGCCTCCCCTCATCTCTCCTCCAGGTTCCCAGGAGGCGGGGTGGACCACCGGCTGACGGAATGGCCGGAAGAGCAGCGTCTCCCCTCCAGAGATGGGGTGGGGGGGGGGGGGGGGATGGGAGTAGGTCAGTCCAGTGGTGCCCCAGTCTGAATTGGGTGGGGGAGGAGTGTGATGAAGAGGAGGGCGTGGCCGGGCCGTGAGGGTGCACGGCCGGTGCTGAATCAGATGATCAGCGGAAGAGCGAGATAAAGGGGGGCCAGAGATGCCAGTTCGAGAGAGAGAGAGAGAGATGCAAGCGGCCGAGTTGCATGTGTGTCTATGTTTGTTTATGTTTGTTTTAAGTTCATTTATATCATTAAACTTTACATTTATTGTTCAGCCGGTTCCCGCCTCCTCCTTGCCCACCTTTATACTGTTACATAACTGTATTCCACTAAAGTTACAATTTAAATCAGTACAGTACATCAGTACATTCAAAAAGTTTTCAATTAATGTTTAGACTTCTGTTGGAAAACATTTATCCATATAAATTAAACAGAGGTGAAACACTTTCTAATGATGTGTTACATTCACACTGTTGTGAGTGAAAAGGTGGTTATGACGTCATTGAGGAATTTTCCCTTGGGAGCTGAATAGAGGAGCTACAAACGCTTAGAAACGCTTTGACAGATGAAACATAAATCCAATAAATACACAATGATTTATGCCTTCTCAATGTTTTTTATGCGGTTAGGGTATTTTTAGAAATGCTAACCAATGTAGCCTTTAACATCGAATAGAAAGCTACAAAATATGATATTTTCTGCCTCCTTGTGAACAGAATCCACATGCGATCAGAAAAAGATGTCGTTGTTTTCACTCTGTGGGGTTTGGAAGTTTGGAGCAGCAAAAATAGTTAACTTTGTGTAAATTGTCATGTGAACCTTTAGCTTCATGCTAAGCTAAAATGCTATTTCTTGCCTTTACATGCATCTGTTACCAGACACGATTATATTCTATAATGAATTCTATAATGGAAATGCACCTTTTTTTCTCTAGTAAGTCCTTTGATATTAGAGCACAGATGCACTGCAAAAATATTATTCGTAATGAGAATTTAAATATTGCTTTTCTGTTAAAATATAAAAAAATACTTAAAACAAGATACATTTACTTGAGTAGCAAAACTGCATAAGATATTTAGGATTATTTTTAAAGAAATATTTATATATATATATATATATATATATATATATATATATATATATATATATATATATATATATAAGTGAATTTTCTTACTTTATTTATTGTTTATAGTCAAAACAAGTGAAACACGTTGCCAGTGCTGAAAAAGTAATCCAAAGTATTTAGATTACATTACTGACCTTGAGTAATCTAACGGAATATGTTACAAATTACATTTTACAGCATGTATTCTGTAGCGGAATACTTTTTAAACGCAACTTTCCCAACCCTGTATATACATAAAAGGCATTTAAAAAAATTAAAATAAAAATGAAGGCCTGGTGAAAAAGTTTCCAATTCAGTTTTAATGTTAACTTCATATTACAAGAATAAAAATCAACCCCTGGGACATGAAATTGCCCGAAGTTGAAGAAACACCAATTTAAACCATTTATATTCCATATTTCAGCTCTCACTCTTATCGTATGTTAATGTTATATTTCTCATTATTAAGATAAAGAGATTGAGTTTCACCCAGCAGCACACCAATCATAACAGCTGTGGTTGTCCAATCAGAACGCTCCACTGCTTCTTAATAAGAAGAGCTCACGGACTGAGCAGAAACAGTCATGATCATTTGTTTTCTGTCCTTGAATGAATGTGTATCATCATTAAAATCCTGCATTTTGGGCAGGTCATTTTGGGGGGAAAGACACTCTACTTAAAGTAAATTACATCAAACTGGGCTTGTATAAAAAAATCAAATAAAGACTAGAGAAGAAAGACACTTTTAGATTCTTGCTAAGTTGACTCACAGCGTTCATGTCAATGCCATTGGTGTAAGACCATGCGTGTTGGAAATATTCCTCCAGTCTTTGTCGCAGCGGGTTTGGAATCTGATGAAAGCGGATGAACTCTCTCACACGGAGCATCTGAGTGTGATAACGAGCCGTTCCGGAGTACAGCCGCTGGATGATGGCCGACACGTTCCCGAAGATACTGGCGTACATGAGAGCTGAGGAACGGGAAGTGTACCATTAAACATCTTAGAGCCTGACATGATCCGCACAAGTACTTGATTTAACAATTTCTTGCAGAAAAAGCTGTTTTTCTGCTACATAAATATCCTCATTTTAATAGTCACAGCATGTAAACACACATTGATGGTTTTAGTCTCAGTAAAAAAATGCCTTTCTCTTTATATTCCACATAAAATGACCTGATTGAAAGTACCACTATTACTCTGCTGTTTTCCTTTAATGTTACTGAAGGTTGACTGTACTTGAAGCAGGTGGGCAGCACTATGAATCACATGACATACAACATCAAAAATAGCAACTACAGAATTTCCTACATACTCATCTGATCACTTCTCTGACAGGAAAATCAGGATTAGAAATTATTCAGATTTTTTTAAATTATTATTATTGTGACAATTGTCATGTCAATTAAGCACATTTCGTCCCCACCAAATTATCATTACTGTAATGTGAAAAAAAAAAAAAAAAAAAAAAAACGAGTGTGTATGGGAGACCAGGGCTAGTTGTCACACGGGGAAGTTGTCACAAGGGCTAGATCTCAGTCGCGAAAATGTGTGTTTTCTCTAGCAATGTTGGTTTCAATCAGAGGTCGACCGATAGTGGATTTTGCTCAAACCGATAAATAAGGTGGTGGAAAAGGTTGATAACAGTTTAATCAGCCATAGTTTTTAAAATTGATTTACTGAATGTAAAAAAATAATAATAATAATAAATAAAAATCTTACGCTTTCCTTACTGTGTTGGAATCCCAGATGCATGTTTATTTTGGTGCATAACATGGGACTTTTTTAAATTTTTTATAAAAAAAGCCAGAAATACACCGGGGACTCTTATTTTGAAATATCTGTGCATCCAGCTCACACAAACACACAAGGGAAACAAAACATGCATTCTTACAATCATCTATAATGTATTATAATATAAACACTATAAAGTAAACATTGTCATATGGGCTAAAAATCCTGTCTGAGCAGCACCTTTGTTGCATTTCACATTAATAATAGTGAATTAGTCCCTAAACAGTGATGACGACAGAGTCGTGGATCTGTAACAATGCTCTGTATGTAAATATGCACCAAATTATGCTTTTTGTAGTGTATAGGTTCATGAGATGAAGGGTTCTGGCCACAGAGGAACATGAAGGAATAAAAAATTATAATAATAATAAACAAATATCGGTTTTACTATACTAAATATCGGATTAATCGGTGCCGATTGCTGTTTTTTGGAACTATCGGTTATTGGCAAAAATTGACACCAATAGTTACCGATAACGGTTAGTCCCAAAAAACAACTATCCGCACCAATTAATCGGTAAAACCGATATATCGGATGACCTCTAGTTTCAGTCATTTAGTTAAAAACCCTGGTAACACTTTACAGTAAGGTTCCAACATAGGTACATTTATTATGTATCATGAACTAACAATGAACAATATGCTTTTACAGCATTTATTAATATTGGTTATTGTTAGTTTATAAAAATTAGGGATGCACCGATATATCGGCTGCCAATATTTATCGGCCAATTATTGACCAAATTAAAACCACTGGCATATCGGTTATAAGCATGAAAACGCCATATGAAAAACTGATGGTTTATTTATAATTAATTAGTTACACACTTTGTAAAAACTCCAGAAATATTAATAGCCACATTATGTAGAAGGGTTGGCACTCCTAAGAACATTTAATATTTAATTTTTATTCTTTCTCGTTCTTATGTTAATGCGGAAAAAACACCATAAACAGATATGACAGTTGTGAAAGCGGCACTTACCTATCGGCTACATGATGAGGAAAACCATTCAAAACACTTTGACACCAGCAGACTTTGACTTCTGAGGTATCGGTATGATATCCATTAATGCTGCACGATTAATTTAATTAAGATTGAAATTGCAATATGGCTTTGTGCAATTACTAAACCTTAAAAGGTTGCTTTTTAAACTGCAAAAACGGAAGTGCACAAATGTTTTAGAAGTACAAAATAACCTTTTTTCATATCAATCATCATGTATCATATTTTATTTAATTTTTTAATCTTTTTTGTATCATTTGATCTATGTATGTAAATCTTTCACTATGACTCTCTTTGAAATGTTGGCCTGTCATGTGTTTAACAGATCCAATGTTCAATGGAAACTATTCATTGTTAGAACTGTGAAAACGCTTTTGGTACCTCTAAGAATTCCTAAGAAAAACAGTCATCTGATGACAAAATAAGGAAAGTTGCAAAATGTTGGTATCGATATCATTATTTGCCTGTATCTTTTTGTTAAAATCGGTATTGGCCGGGGGACCTGGGTAGCTCAGCGAGTATTGATGCTGACTACCACCCCTGGAGCCGCGAGTTCGAATCCAGGGCATGATGAGTGACTCCAGCCAGGTCTCCTAAGCAACCAAATTGGCCCAGTTGCTAGGGAGGGTAGAGTCAAATGGGGTAACCTCCTCGTGGTCATGATTAGTGGTTCTCGCTCTCAATGGGGCGTGTGGTAAGTTGTGTGTGGATCGCGGAGAGTAGCATGAGCCTCCACATGCTGTGAGTCTCCGCGGTGTCATGCACAATGAGTCATGTGATAAGATGCGCGGATTGACGGTCTCAGAAGCGGAGGCAACTGAGACTTGTCCTCCGCCACCCGGATTGAGGCGAGTAACCGCGCCACCACGAGGACCTACTAAGTAGTGGGAATTGGGCATTCCAAATTGGGAGAAAAGGGGAAAACATTAAAAAAATAAAATCGGTATTGACTAAAAAATGTTATGTCGTTGTATCTCTAAACAAAATACAGTTGTTTATAGTTACTTTATAATGCATCAACTAATGTTAACGTATACAACTTTACATTTTAGTATGTATTAGTGTAAAAGTGTTGTTCATTGTTAGTTTATGTTAGCTGATGTAATTAACAAATGGAACCTTCTTGTTAAGTGTTACCAAAACCCTCTTAATTTAGAATCATATTTGTAAATTCATCATATTTTTTTATAGTTCTTGGTTAAACAAGCGAACATAATCAAACCAAACTGGCATACATTAAGTCGAGAGTGAACTATATTTAGTTTTTTGCAGAAAGGTAATTTTGGCATAAATATACACAATTTATCAATTACAATATTTGTTAGCCAAAATAATTGTTTGCTACGTTAACTTTTCCATTTTTGTTTCATGGATCATTTTGTGCCTCATAATTGCTTTTAAACTTTGCTAAAAAAATACTAAAGTAGGCTATTTAATGCAGGTGTAGATTTAGAGAGAGGCATAGGGTTTTCACCCCCCAATGTTCACATAAAGCCTACACCACTGGTTTAACCTTGTGCGACCCCGCGTTCACATGCATGGACGTTGTATTTTGGCTTTGCTTTACGTAACACATCATTTAAATCAATTCAAATGGACTGAATACTGTTCACAAGACTCTAGACTATCATTTAAAGGTTAAACTTCTACTGCACCGAGTCACATGACACAACAGCATGACGTAGATTTCCTTGAAGCGCTCATACGGATGCAGCGCCAACAAAAGTTGATAAACATGATGTCCACACAGCACACAGCAGTCACGCTCGTGTCTCAGGAGGTTAATGGCAGGTTTCATTGTGACAGCTTACTTCATACAGTGTGACAATATGCCCCGCTATAAGGTCAACATGTATTCAATTAACTTTAACTATTTACCTGGGAAATAGCTTTTTTGTAGGGTATGTGGCTATACGGAAATTGACTTACCACGAGTAAAAAGTGTGACAACTAGCCCTGGTCTTTCCTACAGTGTATGTACTGTATATATGTCCTTTTGAACTTTTGACCTCTGTTGAAACTTCATTCAGTGGCGCTGATGATAAATGCTTCTGTTGGCCATAAAAATGGAAATGATTTCACAGATATAGAGGTCTTATTTATGCACTGCAGCGACATTAAACTAGCAATTTATCATTAAGCTCTGCAATAAAGACCTACAAAAATGAGCATTTGGGTTGATTTGTTTGGCAAAAATTAAAAAGGGACAAAGTTTTTCAGCATGTGATGAGGTTTGATCATTTAGTACACACTACAAAGAGCTCTATTATTAATCTGCAGAGGAAACAAACACTTCTAATGATTTGGGATGAACGTCAAGACACAGACGTGCGTAAATGATGCTCCTATTTCTTGTCCGAAACTATTAAGTTATTCAAAAATACATTAAAAGTGCATGTAAATTGCTTGCAAAACCTCTTGTATGATGAACATGTTTTCATATTTTGAATACAAATTTTTGTTGGGCAAGTAAACCATACAACAGGAAATGACATCACAGAGAGGACCTCTGATGACCCTCATGACTGTGTGTCAAAGGTCATTAAGTCTCTTGAAAAATCATCAGATAATTTGACCTTTTTGTGACCAGTGTTGGGTAGGATACTCAAAAATAGTAAATGACTACAAATTATTTATTCGCATTATTCTCTAAAGATTACTTTACTGATTACTTCATTGAAAATGTAATTACATTAATAAATACTTTGCTTTTAAGTTACTTTCTGAAAAAAAAAAAAAAAGATAATTCCACTCCACAAATTTAAAATAATGTCTATATTTCCTATACAGTATGTCCACATGAACAAAACTAATGTTTTAAATGTATTCTACATAAATAACATTATTTAAGAAATATGTGTGACCTACATAATGTACTGAAAAGTAATTAACTAAGTAATTAACTGTAATATGATAACACTCATTTAGACTGTAATGTGTAACTCTACTTTATAGCCAAAAAGTAATTTGATTTTGGCTACTAATTAATTTGTAATCAGATTACACCCATCACTGTTGACATGACAAGGTGAGTTTAGGTTCACATGTCAAAATGGTATAACCCTAAGAAAATGTAATAATTAATTTAATTTAATTAAATCATTAAAACTAAAATATTAATTCATTTTAAGTCATGATATTAATTAAAAAAAAAAAAAATTCTTTTTATAAAAATACTTTTCCTTGAAAAACGATGATTACGATGATTAAATAATGACCAAAATTTAATTTATTAAATTTAATTAAATCATTAAAACTAAAATGCTAATTCATTTTAAGTCATGATATTTATGATATTCATTTAAAAAGTTTTTTTTTTTATAAAAATACTTTTCCTTGAAAAACGATGATTACAATCATTAAAAAATGACCAAAATTTAATTTATTAAATGTAATTAAATCATTAAAACTAAAATATTAATTCATTTTAAGTCATATTTATGATATTCATTTAAAAAGTTTTTTATTTTTTTATTTATAAAAATACTTTTCCTTGAAAAACGATGATTACGATCATTAAATAATGACCAAAATATGTTGTTATTATTGTTTACTTGATTCTTGAAATTTTTATAGTCATTAAATGAAAAAATAAATTCTCATTAGCATATTATTGTACACCAGTATGACCCTTTTCTTCCGTAGAAAATGTTCATCTTTGGTTGAATTATCCCTTTAAATGTAATCTATGCATTTCTGATAGTTTCATACATTTAGAAAAACCTACAGTATTTCTTTAAGAACTTGACATAACATATCAAATGAACCATACTCACATCCTATCAGCATGACACAGATGGAGAAGATCTTTTCCGAGTTGGTGTTTGGCGACACGTTTCCAAACCCCACGCTTGTTAAACTGCTGAAGGTGAAGTATAAAGCCGTCACATATTTATCCTTAATGGAGGGTCCTGATCCCTGGATACTGGAGTTATAATGTTTTCCCAGCTGATCGCCCAGCGAGTGCAGCCAGCCAATGGAACATTTGCGCTCCGCGTCTCCGATGGCGTACCAGATGCAGGCCAGCCAATGAGCGATCAGCGCGAAGGTGCACATGAGCAGGAAGAGAACGGCCGCGCCATACTCCGAGTATCGGTCCAGTTTACGTGCCACCCGGACGAGACGTAACAGACGTGCCGTCTTGAGCAGACCGATGAGGGTGGTCGTCTTGAGAGAGAGAATAAAGTGGTGTAATTTTTCTATGTTAAATTCCTTCTTGTATCCCAGCTTAATATGCAAAGTCAACAATAAATAGCCATTTGTAGGTTGATTTCATGTAAAATTGTAACAATGTAACAATGTAACAATGTGGTGCTTTCTTCAGAGGTAACTATTCTTATTATTTGAAAATTTCAAATCTTAGTGATTTTAATCATTATAAAAGGTGAACACACTGTCATGTCCTTTTTATTCAATTTATGTCCAAATATAAAGAGATAACAGCTGACTTTTGACTGAAGCACAATCAACTGCAAAAGTACATGCATTTATACTAATATTAAATAAAGCAATTACATTTTATATCTAAAGTTATTTATTTTTCTAAATAGTACCCAAAAGTCAAATCTACTTACTTATTTATAAATGTACTTAAAAAATAATAAAAGAAAGTATATATATATATATATATATAAAAATTGTTTTACAATTTTCATTAATGATTAAAGATAGCAAATAATGGTAATTACAAATAAAATCAAAGTAAAACCTCCAGATTCATTACGGTAATGAGAATGAATATTTTTGTTATAAATAAATAAATAAATAAATAAATACATTTATTTTATTTTTGTTGCATTATGGTAATGAGAATAATTAATATATATATATATAATTGAATTATTGAATTAATAAATTAATAAATTAATTAAGCATTTTTTTATTGCATTATGGTGATGAATGTTTGGGGGAAAATTAACAAAATATCATGATTATAATGTTACAGTGCAAAAATTTTATTAATTAAATTAATATAATATATATATATATATATACACAAAATATGCAACAAAAATAAATAAATAAATGTATTTGTTTATTTATAAATAACAAAAATAATCATTCTCGTGGATTGATTGAAGTTTTACTTTGATTTTATTAGTAATTCCCATTATTTGTTATCTTTCTTTTTTTTTTTCTCCCCTTTTCTCCCCAATTTGGAATGCCCAATTCCCAATCTTATCACGTGGCTTGTTGAGCACGTTACCGCGGAGACATAGCGCGTGTGGAGGTTTCATGCTATTCTCCGTGGCATCCACGCACAACTCACCACACGCCCCACCGAGAGCGAGAACCACATTATAGAGACCACGAGGAGGTTACCCCATGTGACTCTACCCACCCTAGCAACCGGGCCAATATGGTTGCTTAGGAGACCTGACTGGAGTCGCCCTGGATTCGAACTCGCGACTCCAGGTGTGTTAGTCAACGTTTTTACTGGCTGAGCTACCCAGGCCTGGTGGAAATGTTTTTAATCATCATGTAAATATCGAGTTATGTCATGATATGGATTGTCTTTTATATATCATCCCATCCCTAGTATTAACCATTACTGACAACCACAAAGTGTCAAAATTTGTGTTCATTTTCAACAAAATAAAACATATCAAACGTTTGGTAAAGACCTGATTTGATTTTCTGTAAAGCTCCTTTGAAATTATTTATTTTGTGAAAAGCACAATACAAATAAAAACAAAAATGATGCGTAATCTTACTTTAAAATAAATGCCATAAATGGCTGATATTTTGTATCTAATGCAATGACATTCAAACACTTTTAAGTGCCGCTTAAAGGAATATTCCGGGTTCAGTCCGGGTTAACCCAGATTTTAACTCTTTTTTTTTTTTTTAAAGAAAAGGAGGGACGAGTCGAAATTAATTTTTGTGCTAATCAACATTATGCCACAAATACTGTCGATTGAGCTTCACTTGTATTGAACCCGGAATATTCCTTACAGTGTCCAAATACTTTTTGGTGCCACTTTTTTACGCTTTGAAAATGTCAAAAATGAATATCATCACATCACAACATCATGTCTGCATGTTTTTCCCATGATGCCCCTCACCTCTGTACTCACCTCCTCCCCGTTGCGATATATGAGTAGGTCAAAGGGGATGGCAGCGACCATGTCGATGAGGAACCAGCCTTTGAAGTAATGCACGGCGATCCGCAGCGGGTGACTCACCACCTCGTCGTTGGCATTGACATATGTGGTGCGGAAGTTTATGACGATGTCGATGATGAACATGATGTCCACGATGAGGTCGACCACATTGAGCGGACTGCAGGAGTAAATGCAGTTCTTGTTGACCTCTTGGTCATTGAGCAGGAACGCGGCGGAGTACGGCGTCAGAATGGCCGTGTAGATGACCAGCAGCAGGATCAGCCAATCCCAGACGGCTTTAAACGGGCTGTAGTGCAGAACCGTCCACTTGTGAATGCGCGGAGCCTGGAGTTTATACTCGGGGAGAACATCAGCGCCCAGTGACAACACCTGTACAACAACAGAGAGCAAAATATGTACTCCAAATTCACTACAAGAATTGAAAACACAACGTCTGTAAATCGGCTGATGCTGACAAAATATCACATGATGCATCAATCCAGCCGTTATATCACTAATTCAAAGCCACTTATGATATGTAATCTCTCAACTGAAATAAAAACATTATATTTAGTGTCTAAACACTGGCACACTAGATAGGGAGGGTAAACTTTCTCAAGCGTGATGTGTTGGTGTACGAGAGAAGTTAACCTCTCATGACATCTGATGATGCTCTTATATAAAGCGCTCGTGTTGCTTTAGGTGAAATTCTCTCAGACTGACAGTGTTTTTCTCTGCCGTCTGTGTAAGTGAATCGTTTTGCCAGACAAAAGAACACCGCTGTGTGTCATGGACGTTTAAATGAGAGTGAAACTGTTCAGGTGATTGTCACAAAACCTGTCAAGAACACGTAAAGGTCATATGTCACAGAAGCATTTTATTTATTTTTTTAAGAAAAATAGATTACGTTCTATTTTATTTTATTTATTTATTTTTTGTTGCATTGTGGCATTATTTACATGACAATTAAAAACATTTCCACCAAATGTTTATTACTGTAATGGGGGAAAAAAATGCATTCCTTTTAATATAATGTGAAAAAATTATATACATAAAGGTATTATTTGTTGTATGCCTTTACTTAAATGCTGATAAATGCTTTAAATAATAATACTAAAAAAACAAAAAACAAATAAACAAAAATTGTATTACATTATTCATTAATGATTAAAGATAACAAACAATGGGAATTACTAATAAAATAAAAAATCAAGTAAAACCTCTAGATTCATTACGGTAATGAGAATGATTATTTTAGTTATTTATAAATAAACAAAAATATTTATTTATTTTTGTTGCATATTTTGTTGTCTATATATACTGTATATATAATTTAATTAATAAAATGTTTGCATTGTAACATTATCATGATATTTTGTTCATTTCCCCCCAAACTTTCATCACCGTAATGCAATAAAAACTCTTAATTAATTAATTATAATTGTTTTCATTACCATAGTGCAAAAAAATAAAATAAAAAAATATTTATTTATTTATTTATAAATAACAAAAATATTAATTCTCATTACCGTAATGAATCTGGAGGTTTTATTTTGATTTGAAATTCCCATTATTTGCTGTCTTTAATCATTAATGAAATTGTTTTTTTAGTGTGTGTGTGTGTGTGTGTGTGTGTGTGTATATATATATATATATATATATATATATATATATATATATATATATATATATACAGGTGCATCTCAATAAATTAGAATGTCGTGGAAAAGTTCATTTATTTCAGTAATTCAACTCAAATTGTGAAACTCGTGTATTAAATAAATTCAGTGCACACAGACTGAAGTAGTTTAAGTCTTTGGTTCTTTTAATTGTGATGATTTTGGCTCACATTTAACAAAAACCCACCAATTCACTATCTCAAAAAATTAGAATATGGTGACATGCCAATCAGCTAATCAACTCAAAACACCTGCAAAGGTTTCCTGAGCCTTCAAAATGGTCTCTCAGTTTGGTTCACTAGGCTACACAATCATGGGGAAGACTGCTGATCTGACAGTTGTCCAGAAGACAATCACTGACACCCTTCACAAGGAGGGTAAGCCACAAACATTCATTGCCAAAGAAACTGGCTGTTCACAGAGTGCTGTATCCAAGCATGTTAACAGAAAGTTGAGTGGAAGGAAAAAGTGTGGAAGAAAAAGATGCACAACCAACCGAGAGAACCGCAGCCTTATGAGGATTGTCAAGCAAAATCGATTCAAGAATTTGGGTGAACTTCACAAGGAATGGACTGAGGCTGGGGTCAAGGCATCAAGAGCCACCACACACAGACGTGTCAAGGAATTTGGCTACAGTTGTCGTGTTCCTCTTGTTAAGCCACTCCTGAACCACAGACAATGTCAGAGGCGTCTTACCTGGGCTAAGGAGAAGAAGAACTGGACTGTTGCCCAGTGTTCCAAAGTCCTCTTTTCAGATGAGAGCAAGTTTTGTATTTCAGTTGGAAACCAAGGTCCTAGAGTCTGGAGGAAGGGTGGAGAAGCTCATAGCCCAAGTTGCTTGAAGTCCAGTGTTAAGTTTCCACAGTCTGTGATGATTTGGGGTGCAATGTCATCTGCTGGTGTTGGTCCATTGTGTTTTTTGAAAACCAAAGTCACTGCACCCGTTTACCAAGAAATTTTGGAGCACTTCATGCTTCCTCTCTGCTGACCAGCTTTTTAAAGATGCTGATTTCATTTTCCAGCAGGATTTGGCACCTGCCCACACTGCCAAAAGCACCAAAAGTTGGTTAAATGACCATGGTGTTGGTGTGCTTGACTGGCCAGCAAACTCACCAGACCTGAACCCCATAGAGAATCTATGGGGTATTGTCAAGAGGAAAATGAGAAACAAGAGACCAAAAAATGCAGATGAGCTGAAGGCCACTGTCAAAGAAACCTGGGCTTCCATACCACCTCAGCAGTGCCACAAACTGATCACCTCCATGCCACGCCGAATTGAGGCAGTAATTAAAGCAAAAGGAGCCCCTACCAAGTATTGAGTACATATACAGTAAATGAACATACTTTCCAGAAGGTCAACAATTCACTAAAAATGTTTTTTTTATTGGTCTTATGATGTATTCTAATTTGTTGAGATAGTGAATTGGTGGGTTTTTGTTAAATGTGAGCCACAATCATCACAATTAAAAGAACCAAAGACTTAAACTACTTCAGTCTGTGTGCATTGAATTTATTTAATACACGAGTTTCACAATTTGAGTTGAATTACTGAAATAAATGAACTTTTCCACGACATTCTAATTTATTGAGATGCACCTGTATTTATATATATATAATTAATTAATACTTTGTTTTTTGCATCAGCGCCCAGTGACAAAATATATAATATATAAATAGTTTAATTAATTAATACATTTTTGTTGCATTACGGTAACGAATGTGCGGGTGGAAATTAACAAAATATCATGAATGTTACAATGCAAAAAAATCTTAACTGTAAAGACATCTACAAACACACACATAATGTGGTCTCTAAAATAATCTAATGTTATGAATGCATTTATGCTGTCAGGACATCTTTGAGATGCTCAGAGCGCTGACGTGTTTTTAGCGCAACACAAAAATCTGCTGTTTATTCCTGAATCAGAGCACATAGAGGTAATCAGACAATCTATTGCCTTGCTGCTCCAAATAATAAGACAATCCAAAATATATGTTTACAGGAATGTTCCTAATTAATGAATGCCTACAGCAGAGGCGGCTCCAAATGAACATTCACGAAATAACACAATGAACAGGTCATTATGAAACAAAAAGCTTATTTACAAACTAATCTCTAAACACTTAATTACAAATATTTGTTGTATATTAAAGGTGCCTCTGCATTTGCAATCCATCCATTTGAGAGACAAAAAAGAAACATTCTTCAACCATGTTTTGTATTATTTCCTTTGTATTAGCACTGTAAGAACTAATAGTGGTGGCGTTTTCCGGTCTCTCATTTGTCAATGTCAAGTTTCTGAGAGCGTACAATAATTTCTGTCATGTACATGCCACATCTCATCATGTTAAATAAAGAGACAAAAGCACATTAAGTAACAGTTATTTGCTAGTTAATTTGTGTATGATTAACATATATACATGCTGGTTGAAGTCATGCATTTCCAATGGAGAGTCGCACAGCATGGAGCTCTGATAATCTGCGAATGCAGAATTTTTTATATATTTAAATTTGTGCAGCCAGACTGGATGTAATGTATTACATTCAACTCTATGAGCACGAAGTGAGAAATGTAAACGGTTTTTGTCCTAAATGTTATTCTTTACACCTGCTACGTCAGCAGATTGGACAGTTATGAAAGAAGAACTCAGAAATTATCATTCACACTGCAAATATATCACAAAGGGCATTTGCAATTAAATGTGTGATTAAATGTGCACATGTGCCATTTATTTCTGCACATGCAAAACCTTCATATTTGAATCATATCTATGAATTTGTTCCTTATTTTTATAATATTTTATAATTTATTTAATTTATTTATTGTAATGAACTGGCCATGGAGACGGTGTTAGGATCCATGTGCTGGAAGTTTATTATGAACACAAGCAAACAATCCAAACTGGCAGGCAAATATAGGTAGTTGTAAAGCAAGCGGTATAATCCAATAAACCAAAAAGACAGTCCAACAAGGCAAACAAAACAAAGGGGTATCCAAAGGCAATAAATCCAGGAAAACAGGCAATGGTCATAACAAGAGAACAATCAGCAATGGCAATGGAAATACGCTTGGTAAGGCAGGGTAAACTGACAATTGTAACGTCTGTGTAAGATCAGTGATGGCTAATTACACTTTGTTTGAAAAAAACTTTGTTTGAAAAAAACCTTTTAGCCTTTTGACATTTGCATATAAATTACTGACCTGGTCTCCACGTTTACATTTATATGGGTGCTAAATTGCAGATGGTCTTTATCACTATCAAAAGGATGCTAAAACAGGTCTCCTCTGAAGTGTCTCCATCAAGCTTCAAACACATTCCACAGAGAGGAGGGTGACCCCCCCGTGCCAGGCACCAGAGCAGTTGTCTGTCTCCAGTAATTCCAATACACGTCACACATACACCTAAAGACATTTTCTCTATTTAGGCCATAGTAAGCAGTTATAAATGTATCTGCTATATGCATGTGTTGTATGTATATTCCCCTATTATATTAACTTGGTTAAAACCCTTTACTTGTATTAGTTAGACGTTAAATGCCTATATTCAAGTGTATGAGTGTATCTCTGCTTTAATATCGTCTGGAGGTTACCTTCTTGGTATCAAAATGATCTTCCCTTTATTTCTCACACAATAATGTACACCATGTGATCGTGAAATGCATCGAACAATTCTTACTATGTTTTGAATTAAAAGCTGCACTAGCGGTCCAGATCAGCAATAAAATGCGAATGGGCCATAAACGGAGACAAAGGAAGTTTCTCCCGCTCAAAATGGGTGCGGCAATGAACTATCAAAACTCCAGAGCGCAGACTAATCATCGCTCAAAACTTCTTCTTCTTGAGACCAACCCACTCCAAAACTCTATCTTGAGTTTAACCTTCTGGCAGTGTTTACCTTCAAGTAACTTTGTGGATTTCCTGTGGACTTCTTCAACTCACTCCTAAAGAAATCGTCGAGAACCTCGTCTACCGCATCAAGACTCTTATTCAGCAACAAACCAATGCAAGTAACCATTTACAACTGATTAGATGCGCGTTTAAGTTTGAACCCCTTTTAAGGTGAATTGTGCCTCTGATGATTCTCATTTAGGTTGTGGTTAACTGACGTGAAATATTGCCATTCTGTGCTCTTCTCTCTCTCTTTTTCTTACTATTCCTTCATTCTATATATGTATGTTTGGCTTAGTTTGTTTGTATGTTAGTTATAGTTTCATTTATTAAATCCCTTATATTCACGATTGATTGTCTCTGTGTTCCTCTCACAATTCAAAGTCACTGAATGTTGCTCCTTGCTACATGCTAAACTACTGCTAGCACTGTATAAGTAGGAAGACTATTGTTCCTTGGCCAGGAAAGTAATCTTCCAAGAGTTGATAAATAATTATATTGTCTGCTCGCTGGACGGACAGATCAAGTAATTGTAATATCGATTCTGCTACAGTTAATTCTAAGATCTAATCTAAATATTTATTATTAATTATAACCAGTTATAATTAGTTATAAATAATTCCCTTTTAAGCTAATTCGCTACACAATACTTCGCAAAGTCAAAATGGAACAGCATGGTATTTATATAGTACAAACAGGAAGTCATCAAAGAAGAAACTGTACAGAGTTAGTATTCGGGAGAGGGCTCCCTCTGGTGGTTGGTAGGAGGGGTAACAACCTCAGATGTTACAGAACCCCCCACAAACAACTTCTGGTGTTCTTCTGCTGGGACGTCCCCTTGGTCATGGTGCTGGAAGATTAAGATGGGCATGATGAAATTCTTGGATCAGGGACAGGTCCAATATGTCCTTGGTGGCTACCCATGATCTCTCCTCTGGTCCGTAGCCCTCCCAATCCACCAAGTATTGCATCTGGCTCCCTCGTCGTCTTGAGTCCATGATCTCTCTGACCATATACGCTGGGGCTCCATCTACCTCCAATGGAGGTGGAGGCTCAGAATCAGTGTTTCCAGAGCCAGATGTCGGGTGGATGGGTTTCAGCAAGGACACCTTGGACTGAGCTTCCTGCAGGGTAGCCACAACTTGAGATCCCTTGTGGACAACCAGACCCTCTGTCCTGGCTGATAGTTGGGATGGGGGCGCCTCCGTCTGTCAGCCTGGAAGCGTTGTGCTCGGACTGCTCGCTGTAGCCGGACATGTGCGTTGTCCCACACCATCTCGCTTCGCCTAATCAAATCGTCCACCGCTGGCACCATGGAAGGTTCTCCTGACCAAGGGAACTTTGAGGGTTGGTAGCCCAGCACGCTTTGGAAGGGGTTAAACCCGTAGAGGTATGAGTAAGGGAATTCTGTGCATATCCGACCCAGGGCAGGAAGTCGCTCCACTTCTCCTGTTCACGGCTACAATAGCTCTGAAGATATCTGCCAATCTCTTGGTTTAGACTTTCCACCTGTCCATTGGCCTGAGGGTGATAACCAGAGGTGAGACTCACATTAATGTCCAGTTAATTGCAGAATGCCTGCCAAACTCGGGACATGAACTGTGGACCTCAATCGGACATGATGTCCTCTGGTAATCCATAGATCCTAAACACTTGGTGGAACAAAGCATTGGCGGTTTCCATGGCAGTGGGTAAACCCTTGAGAGTGACAAGTCTACATGATTTAGAAAATCAATCAATTACCAGAATGGAAGTATATCCATGGGAGTTTGGCAGGTCTGTGACTAAGTCGATGGACAGGTGGGACCATGGTCTTTGTGGTATGGGCAGTGGTTGAAGCAACCCCGTGGGCAGTTCACTGGGGGTCTTGGATTGGGCACACACCTGACAAGACTTCACATAGTTAGTCACATCATGAATCAACGAAGGCCACCAGAAAGAATTACATACCAGGGTAACAGTTCTTTGGATACCAGGGTGTCCTGTGCTCAAGGAAGTGTGGACCCATTGGATAGTCCTCTGACGTAGAGCTTGGGGTACGTAGTGCTTGGTAGGGGGCAGTTAGGTGGTGACGATTCATGCTGTTTTGCTCCTTGTATCTCCTCCATGATGACCCAGCTAATCGGTGCTATGATGACAGATGGTGGCAGGATGGACCCAGGGTGAGGTTGGAGGTGAGGTGAATCGTGTTTGCGTGATAGTGCATCTGCCTTGCTGTTCTTGCTGCCAGGGCGGTAAGTGACTGTAAAATTGAACCTGGTGAAAAACAATGACCATCGTGCTTGACGTGGGTTCAATCTCTTGGCTGCCTTAATATATTCAAGATTCTTGTGATTGGTGATAACTTGGAACGGGTGGACTGCCCCCTCTAACCAGTGACACCATTCCTCGAGTGCCGTTTTCATGGAAAGTAATTCTTTATTCCCCACATCATAGTTACATTCAGCTGAGTTCAACTTCTTGGAGAAAAAGGCACAAGGGTAAAGCTTGCCTGGTGTTCCGTGACGTTGTGACAGGACCACTCCAATCCCACAATCTGAAGCATCTACCTCAACCACGAAGGGAAGATTGGGGTCAGGATGTTTCAGTATCGGAGCGGTCGTGAAGCTTGACTTGAGGGAGATGAAGGCTTGGTATGCCGCATCGTTCCATGGTAACTTGCTTGGCTTTCCCTTGAGCAATGACGTGAGTGGTGCTGCAATAGTACTGTAATTCCTAATGAAACGGCGATAGAAGTTGGCAAAGCCCAGGAACCACTGTAGTTCCTTGATTTTAGAAGGTCGAGGCCATTTGGTGACTGCTGTTACCTTTGAGACATCCATCTCCACACCTTGATGGCTGATGTTGTAACCCAGGAAAGTGGTATGAGAGGTATGGAACTCACACTTTTCTGCCTTGACAAATAGTTGGTGTTCCTGGAGACGTGATAAGACTGTCTTGACCTGCTGGATATGTTGTTCATGTTTTGTGAGTAGATGAGGATGTCATCAATGTAGGCCACCAAAAAGCTTTGCCGGTAAGCAGTGACATCAAAAAAAGAACATTTCCTGGCATCTTGATCAAATGATTCAGGTTGATTTGAGAAAAATACCTTGCATTGCCATAAAAAACCCCGGCATTTTTCAACAGAACCATCAAACTTATCAGGTAGAGCAAAGCTTACCGGTTTAGCATGGGGAACTGGCAGTGAGTGAATGTATTGTGTCAAACATTCGTTGGCAGCTCGAAGGTTGTTCAGCTGGTCTTGGTAACCCCTTAATACCTTGCACTGGTGCGCAAATGCGGCCTGGAGCTGTGAAACTTCCGCTGGATCCATGTTAGGTGAAGTATTCTGTAATGAACTGGCCATGGAGACGGTGTTAGGATCCATGTGCTGGAAGTTTATTATGATCACAAGCAAACAATCCGATTTGGCAGGCAAATAGAGGTAGTCGTAAAGCAAGTGGTATAATCCAATAAACCAAAAAGACAGTCCAACAAGGCAAACAAAACAAAGGGGTATCCAAAGGCAATAAATCCAGGAAAACAGGCAATGGTCATAACAAGAGAACAATCAGCAATGGCAATGGAAATACGCTTGGTAAGGCAGGGTAAACTGGCAATACTTCGCAAAGTCAAAATAGAACAGCATAGTATTTATATAGTTCAAACAGGAAGTCATCAAAGAAGAAACGGTACAGAGTTAGTATTCAGGAGAGGGCTCCCTCTGGTGGTTGGTAGGAGGGGTAACAACCTCGGATGTTGCATTTATATTTCATAATAATTTTTATTATCTTCATTTTAAATATAAAGAGTAAAAAAACAGTCATAATAATAAATAAAAATAAAAAGTGAATATTATTCACACACTTGTTGTTATTATTATTATTATTATTATTATCGTCATAATAACTTTAAACAGTAATAAAATAGTAGTAATAGTAAGATAATAAAAAGATAATAATAATAATTCTAAAATATAAAGAAATATATAATATTATAAAATATTATAAAAATAACTCTGCAATTAGGAGGCACAAATTCATAGATATGATTCAAATATGAAGGTTTTGCATGTGCAGAAATAAATGTAATTTAAATATAATTTATTTCTGCACATGCAAAACCTTCATATTTGAATCATATCTAAGATTTTTCCCCTAATTGTGAAGTTATTTTTATAATATTTTATAAGAATTTTATTATCTTAATATGAAATACAAATAGTACAAAAATAGACATAATAATAATTAAAAATACAAAGTGAATATTATTCATGCATTTTTTGTTATTATTATTATTATTATTATTATCATCTTCATAATAACTTTAAACAGTAATAAAAACAGTAATAATAATAATTAAAAATACAAAGTGAATATTATTCATGCATTTAATTTAATTTATCCATCTACTCAACAAAATCACACAGATTAAATATTAGACTTTAGAAAAATTAAACTGGTACATTTTTGTATTTTTTAAAAGATTAATTATTACTTTATTCGACTAAAATCAAACTTTTAAAGTGCACATACAAGTGCTGACTGACAGCTGTGTGAACGCCCCTTCAATGGCTGACCAATCAGTCTTCTTAGAATAATGGTTTGAAAACAGCTGCACTCAAATGCCGACGGATATTTCTGCACGGGTGGCAAATGCAGGGCATGGTGTGGGTGGGCAGGTGTTTCACACTCATAGTCCTCAGGCAACAACAGGTGCTGCTCTGACACACCGCGGCTGTACGAGCATCAGAACCAGCGCAAAATCATGCACAGTGAGTCATCACATGAGGTTTCCTCCAGCGGTTTGTCTTTACTCGCACACATCACAAGTGATGACAGGAGCGACTCAACTCTGAAAAGTGCAGAGACGGCGTTCATGGTCCGCACACAAGCAAAAACAGACGACCCGTGAACAAAAGTTTAAACTAGATTACATTACAACTGTGTTATTTGTTTAAATAATTTACAATATGAGCAACAGTAATTTGAAAATGCTTGACTTAGCAAACACCACTAATAAAATGCAAAAGAAATGTCAAACAGGCAGGTTATTTGTTTTAATTTCAGCATCAGTTAGAAGCAGAGCGAGCAGCCGGTGATGTAATGTGTGTCCCAAATATAAAACAGTGTCTGATGAGGTCAGAATTGTCTTTGACATATTTATCTGGTGGACAGCTGATGGGCCAGAGGACATTTGTCCACAGGACTGAAATCTGCCTCAACTTCCTGTCGCTGACTCATGCGTCAATCACTGCATCACATGCTTACTTTGACTCTTTCAGTACACTGTTAGCATGTTAGAAACAGACCAGATGGTGTGACTGTTTTATGTATGTAATATATGTGATATGAAAACATTCCTCACCTTCACTGCTATTGTGTGACTGTTCCTTTCTAAAAGCGGCAAGTTATAATTTCTACTCTTCTAGTCGTACCAAACAGAATTGCAAAAAAGACACTCCTAGCACCCATAACACCCCATCCTCCAAACAGGACAGTCCCACCAAGAACTTACGCCATTGTTGACATGTCAGGCACTCAAAAAAACTGAGCAATGTTTTGAAAGTGTTTACAGTCTTCAAGAAGTCAAATGAACAATGGATTAATCACAGTTGACTCTAAACATTAAACACGCATTATCCAAAAATGACACAAATCAGAATAAACTGTTGGAATCATCTTATTTCTTACTGGTTCACTTGACTTAATTTTTTATTAGTCATGCTTGGTTTGTATTTAAAAAACCCCAAAGTAGACTTGTAAAATGAGATTAAAATAGGCC
>NC_059384.1:2125000-2130000 GCF_019703515.2 Myxocyprinus asiaticus
GTTGAAATGATTGGTTTTTCAAGAGAAATGCAGAGCGATCGATTGCACACTAACCCAAATTTCAATCATGGGCAGTCCAGAGTAACATTAATCTGATGTGTCTCATTAAATGGTTAATAAATAGATCAGTTCAGCCATCGGTTTGGATCAATGACAAAATGTGTCATTTGTGTACATTTTGTCTTTGCCTATTTGTATCAGCCTATATGTTTTACTCACAGTCAAAAATTTTACGAGTAATAGCTAAATACATGTCTTTGACATACTGTACAGGTTACATGTAAACAGGTGTTTCTTATAAGCTACGTTTTTACTTACATTTTACATACCATTACTTAGAGGAGGTGATTCCCGTTAAAACAAGCCCACATACACACACAATGTAATCAGATGCATAGATCATTAGAAAATCCACACGAAGCACAATGTGCACACAGCACATAATGTGCTATCTGGCTAAAAGCACGTTAGCTTTCGTGGATCAGATGACTTCATCAGAAATTTTGTAGTACGTTGTCCAGTATTAGAATTCAGATCGCTGCAGCCAGAGATGGAAGTCATCCAAATATGGGCAGAGAGGATTGTTCACTGTAATTACATATGGCCACCACTAGATGGTGCCAAGTACATGACACAGACTCAATGATGACTCAAATGACACAGAATGGAACTGAATGAGATCTCATTACTCATGCCTGCATGCTTAGGAGAGAGAGCATACCTTTAGTAATTGTTGTATTTGCATGTGTTATTAGTTCTTATGCATGTATGTGACAAATAAAACTTTGAACTTGCACTTATGTACAATTATTATGTTTTATTTGTTTGGAGAGGCTTTTTGGACACATGCAGACGTTTTTGGACACTAGGATAAATTATTTTTGTTATGCTCTAATTTTTGATTGCTTTGTCATATCAACACAAAATTTGACTCATGTTACGGGTGACATGATTGGGAACAAAACAAAAGCTGTTTTTCGGAGCCCCCTTATTTACACCCAGAGATATATAATGTCAAATAAGAAAAATAAGCCTTTAATTTTTGGCATGCCACTGAAACGGGAAATCTTTAAAAACACCTTCAGAGCTTAAAGAGTAAAATAAACAGAAACCTGTTTATATCAGTAGATTTACAGTAAAACATGATTTGGCCAATTATGAGTCTTTTTATCTAGTAAGGACTGCTGAAGATGTATTTAAAAGTTAGTTTTGGACATGCGGATATCTTTGTTCCTCTGACATTTCCGGTTAGCTGTCAAACTCATTCAAAACAACAACGGAAGGTGATTCATTCATAGTGACTCTTGCACTAATGTCTAAATGATTGTCATAACATGTCAGCATTAAAATGTGGACTGTGTTGTTCAGAGGCTGGATGCTCTCTGGATGCCTGGAACTAACAAAAATGAGTGTTTAGCAGTGATGTTGGGTCCATATGTCCCTCTGATTATGGGTCACTCACTGGTATCACTTTTACTGCCAATGACGCAATAATAATCCATTGGTGTCTGAACATTTACAGTGACTTACGGCTAAAATAATTCTTTCACCCTATGAAAACATGTAGAGATCTCGTGCAGCCACAACTGCAACCTTAAACGTAGGTGAAGAAATGTTATCAATGTCCTTTCAGATGAAAACAAAAGTCTTATAAAAACAATTTGAATGTTAAACTGCACTGGGGTTGAATGGGTTGTATAATGTTGCATTCTTGATTCTGAATGAATGAGAAATGTTTTAAGGTGTCAATTAATTTCTAAAGCTGCACGACTATGAAGTAGTTACAGGTTTGTTGAACATATTACAGCTCCTTACCACTACTTTATGTTCTTTCCCAATTAAGTTTCAAATAAACATAACATAAGTGCCATTCAGGGTAACACAGCAAAAAAAAATAAAAAAAAAAAAAATGATAAAAGCAAAATAACTGATGAATTGACTCTGGACTGTTTAATTACTGAAAATGAATACACACCAGAAGTGTAACTGTTTCCCGTCATGGCCATATTACCACCTTGGCTGTGCAATACTTTTAAATCAATTATTTTGTACTTACAGTATCTTGCATCATTTGATTAAGGCATGAACCAGGTAAAAACCTGACACATCAATCTAGTTCATAATGCACATATTAATATTCAGCGGCATTACGACAGTCTTATGCACAGTTGTATGGTAATCTCAGTCACCATTCACTTTTTTTTTTCAAACAACGAAAGTGAATGGTGACTAAGGTTAACAGAAATAAAGTCACACAGGTTTGGAATAGTCTGACGGTGAGTAAATTATGACAGAACTTTTATTCTTAGGTAAACTATCCCTTTACAAACTTTTTGAAAGCTTCAAACTAAATAAATAAATAATAATAATACAAAAAAGTGTTGGTCCAATCCTTTGGTAAATACAGTTAATACCTCCTCGTTTAATATTCCAGTCAAAAGTGGAAGTAAAATATTGTTCACACTTGTGGGTCAAAATGCATGTTGCTGTTGTTCAGAACTTTAATCTGGCAATGCAAACAAACATTTATATCCACACAAACCTCGGGTCAGTAACATTATGTAGGAGACTCGGGCCTGCCCTCACAAATCCCTCCAGTAAATGAACACATCAATTATTTACAAGCCTCAATTTCTACTCTAAACAATGACAGAAGCCTTTGGATGTGTTGATGTTAACAAGCCCTCCAGTTCTCGTTAAGTTGGATCCTCTGAGTTTGATAGCGAGATTAATAATTTAATCCAAGAGCACGGCTAAAAAAATCCACAGATAAAATTCCTTCTGAATGAAAAGTTATGAGGGCAGGAAAGACAACCGTTCACTATAATGTCTTATTTTGAGTGTGAATCTTACTAAGAAACTAAATTAGTATTGTTCAATTCAATGTATTTTGTATAAATGTTTAACAGTACATATTATTTCAAAGCAGCTTTACTGAAAATACAAAACAATATTAATATCAATAATAAAATGTCACCCCAGAATCAAAATAAAAATGATAAATTATATTTTGCATGTATTTTTTGCATTGTGACAATTTTATATAATAAAATAATGCCATAACTGTCCTGAAAACAGGCTTTGTGTTCTTTATGAAAAATGTAATTTCTTTTACATAGCAAAAAATAAATTAAATTAAATATGATATATAAAAAATAATATAAACCTATAAAAAATATATACAAAATAAATAAATAAATAAATATGATATTTTATGTCTTGTTTTCCAATACAAATATCTCAGCATTTTTAAAGCAAGATTGTGGCAGGGCGGAGGGCGGGGCCGGGCTGTGATTCCGCACACCCGGCCCCTAATTAGGCTAATTAAGCCCGAGAGGGATAAAGGCGACCTGAGACGGCAGTGCGACCTGACACCTGTGTGTGTCTCTTTTGGTTCAGTTTCTCATTAAAATATTATTTATATCATCAAGCTGGTTCTCGCCTCCTCCTTTCCATTGAGATGTGTTACACTGGTGCCGCAACCCGGGAAGGAGGACTTCCTGGAGTGGGAGGACCGCTGCCAGGGGCAGGGGAGACCCCTTCTCTCCACCGGAATGTGGCGGGGCGTTCCGTCCACCAGGGGCCGGAGGACTACCTCCGATCCACGCTGTTGTCCGCTAGATGGTGGAGGAGTGGCCGAGGACCAGGCTATGGCGTATCGGAGAACCGGCGAGTAAATTATTATTTTTCTTTTCTCTCTCCTCTCTCTCTCTCCCACTGCAGCTCTGCGTTGGCCTTTCCCTCTCTTTTAAATATTATTATGGTGTTTTTTAGTTGGTACGATCAATGTTACAGTGTGTAGGTACCGCATTTTTTTTTTTGTTGTTATTGTTATTGCTTCCCTCCCTTTGTCCCCTCCCTGATCCAGGTAGACGAGGATGACCTTCCGGCAGATGGGTTGGATGTACGTCATGCCAGGGGCTACCCAGCCTGAGAAAATGAGGGAGGAATGTGGCAGGGCAGAGGGCGGGGCCGGGTCATGATTCTGCACACCCGGCCCCTAAATAGGCTGATTAAGCCCGAGAGGGATAAAGGCGACCGGAGACGGCAGTGTGAGAGAGAGAGACACCTGTGTGTGTGTCTTTTGGTTCAGTTTCTCATTAAAATATTATTTATATCATCAAGCCGGTTCTCGCCTCCTGCTTTCCATTGAGATGTGTTACAAAGATAAATTTACTTGATTTTATTATATGATGTTACTTCATATTTTGTCTTTTTTTTTCCTTTTTGTTTTTTGAGAAATCTAGCTAAATATATTTTTTATGCTTATACAGTTGAAGTCAGAAGTTTACATACACTTAGGTTGAAGTCATTAAAAAAAAATTTTTAACCACTCCACAGATTTCATATTAGCAAACTAATCATTTAGGACATCTACTTTGTGCATGACACGAGTAATTTTTCCAACAATTGTTTACAGACAGATTGTTTCTCTTTTAATTGACTATATCACAATTCCAGTGGGTCAGACGTTTACATACACTAAGTTAACTGTGCCTTTAAGCAGCTTGGAAAATTCCAGAAAATTATGTCAAGCCTTTAGACAATTAGCCAATTAGCTTCTGATAGGAGGTGTACTGAATTGGAGGTGTACCTGTAGATATTTTACAGTATTTTAAAGCCTACCTTCAAACTCAGTGCCTCTTTACTTGACATCATGGGAAAATCAAAAGAAATCAGCCAAGACCTCAGAAAAATAATTGTGGACCTCCACAAATCTGGTTTATCCTTGGGAGCAATTTCCAAACACCTGAAGGTACCACGTTCATCTGTACAAACAATAGTATGCAAGTATAAACACCATGGCACCATGCAGCCATCATATCACTCAGGAAGGAGACGCATTCTGTCTCCTAGAGATGAATGTAGTTTGGTGCAAATCAATCCCAGAACAACAGCAAAGGACCTTGTGAAGATGCTGGAGGAAACAGTTAGACAAGTATCTATATCCACAGTAAAACGAGTCCTATATCGACATAACCTGAAAGGTTGCTCAGCAA
>NC_059384.1:2135000-2335000 GCF_019703515.2 Myxocyprinus asiaticus
TATAAAAAAGGTCATATATACGCAACATATATTTCAAAATGTGACAAAAATTGCCATTTTCATAATTATTGTTGTCCGAAACATTTGTGGAATTTAAATTTGTACATAAATGCTCAAATATATGAACTCTAAATGTATTTGTTCACATATGGCCATATATCAGATTTCAATATTAGACGATGTAATCATTGCAACAGGCTCAATTATTGAATCCTCGTTTGTGTTTTTAGTTTACAGATTTATTGCACGTCTATTTTAAACTTAGAGACGTTTTCTTGCATTGTTTGAGGCAGAACATTTTAATGCAAAAATAATTAAGGGTCTTTTCACCTAAATGTATGCTATTTTGTATGTTGTTTTTTACTAACTGCATAGAAAGTTATTGTGCACTAAAATATTTACATGTAATTGCATTTACAATGTAATTAACACAAGTACAGAGGTATATAATGATGATTTGTAAATTTTCACGGCAAAACAACACGAAAAAATACCGCAAATTGCATCGCAAAATTTGAGAAAAGTAGCAGCAAATTCAGTTATTTTGGGCCGCAAAAATGTAGGAAAAAGTGCAGCGAAATCCTGGTGGGACTGTTAAACTAAGAGGATTCGTTCATCTTTAAGCCAAACACAGGTGCCATTCAAAGTCTTCCCAGCTGCTCTGGGATCAGTGTGTGTTCATTAATCCATTACATCTACTGTTACATTCATCTCAAACAAACTGACCCGATGCTAAAGGCACATAAATTGTGGAATCAACAACAACAACAACAACAAAAAATGAAATAAATGGACCACAATTGCAGAACCTCAACTAGTGATACTACATTTGTCACTGGACACTCAACAGTTTCTGTTTCTGTTTTTTTTTTTCTTCTCAAATAATTTTGAATCATCCCTCCTTTAAAAAAATAAATAAAATGAAAAGCAAAAATGGAGGTTACAGTCATGTTACATTTATAATGAAAGTCAATGGGGCCAATTTTTGGAGGGTTTAAAACGGCAGAAATATAAAGCTTATAGTTTTATTAAAACATATTATTATATTTTCTGATACAACATGTTGTTTTTACGGTCGTTTTAGGATTTTGAGGCTTATGACATTGCATCATTATGGCACCGAAGTTGTACAACTGGATATAACTTTACACAAAATAAGGTTATGAAGTGATTATATCACAGTATAATCATGTTAACACACATATTGTTTACGTCTTGTGTCTATACTTTTGAAACAGTGAGTATTTTAATGTTTACAGATTGACCCCATTGACTTCCATTGTAAGTGTCTCATTGTAACAGATTTTTGCTTTCTTTACAGAAAAGGAGGGACGAGTCGAAATAAATTTTTGTGGTAATCAACATTATGCCACAAATGCTGTCGATCGAGCTGAACTTGTGCTGAACCCGGAATATATTTCAGATATATATTCAAGTATATCAGCATTTATATTGGTTTAATTTTTTCCACAAAAAGCACTCGACACAACAACACAGATTCGACCCCTCACCTCGGTGCCCTCGCTGGTCAGGTGAGGGGTGTTGTTGTCGTCCCAATGGGTGCAGCTGGCAGTGCCAGCCTCACAGAGCGGCATGGAAGCAGAGCACTGGAGCAGCTCGGTCAACAGCTTGAGCACCAGCGGTAAGACCATGATCTTCAGCACCACATCGGGCCGCTGCCGTTACACCCGCCAGCCCCGAACGGCCCTACGAACACCGCTGGGGCAAGAGGGCACCTCTAGTACCGCACCACGCCAAGTCCACATGCCTGAAAGAACTGCTCGCTGGCATCAACCCATGCCCCGCGTACACCGGCCGTTTTTGACCGCTTTAAGAGTTATTCCTCTACGTGGGCGATCTCGACAAGCTCAGAGCATCTCCGTCTTCAATCAGCAACTCCAAAATTCTGCTTCTTTGTGAGATTTCTCAACCTCTAGTGATCCGAGTGCTTGGTAAACATGCAGAGATGCTGAGCTGCACCGGAGCGCGCACAGAGCAATGCATGCAGATACCCACAGCAGTCGCTTTGCATTAGTAGATGCTGCGAGCAGAAGATCCGCTAGAATCCTACTTCTGTCACAGCGAGTGAGAGAGAGAGAGAGAGAGAGAGAGAGAGAGAGAGAGAGAGAGAGAGAGAGAGACATGCTCAGTCCTGCGGAACGAGACACGCTCGGTTGAGGATAATCGGAGGGAAAGGGAGGGCGTGAGTGTGTGCACATGAGAAGAGAAAAACAGAACGAAAGATAGAAGAGAAACAAAACTAATGGGAGACAAAATGGGTGATACAAACCAAATAAGGAAACCATTTTTTTTATGTTTCTTTTTTGAAAAGCTTGCACAAGTGGGTTTTAGTTACAAGTATAAAACTCGTCAAGTGAGCGTGGCTTAACATCTTTTACTATGCCCACAAACAAACCTGATGAAGAAAACTGTTTTGTATCGAGGTTCAGCTGCCTGGAACATGCTTTCCATCAATATTAGAGAAACTAAAAGTACATATTTGTTCAAAACATTATGAAAACAAATGTATAGGTTCATTTATGTGCTTTCCGGATTTTTTTTCTTTCGTTATTGTTGTTTTAATGCTTGGTATTTGAAATTATTTCATTAATTCTGTCCCATGTTTCATGTGCAGACTAATATAAGTTGCATCATATGACCGTAATATAGAACAAGTATTTTTGGTGATTTGGCTGCAGGAGTTTTAACCTTATTTTTAGGAATGTCCCGATACCATTTTTTTGAGAACGAGTACGAGTACCAATACTCACCGAAACCTGTTTTTTTTTGTTTTGTTTATTTTTTCAGAATTTCATATCAAGAGTTAATTTAAATGTTATCATCAAAAAGGAGTTTAAATAAATGAATTTATAAAAACTTTAATCAAATGACAATAGAACAATTAATTTTCAACATAATATTGTAATATTTCTATCAAATTAAGTGCTTTTATACAGATCCTCAAAGCACAGTCAAAATTAAAATATTGGAGTTATTTTGTTAGAAGTGCAACATCACAGATGTAAGATACTGTTTAAATATTCTACAATTACTATTGATTTATTATTATTATTAGTAGTAGTAGTAGTAGTAGTAGTAGTATTACAGAGAATATTACGTAACTATACAGTGGTGATATATTTCCATTTAAATTGAGCTTTTATTTTGGCGGAAGCTTTTATTTTGAAGCCCTTTCGTTTCTGTGTGTTTTTGACGGTAGCTTCTCACTTCCGTGAGCCGATGTGATTATTAAGCCGCAAAAGGATGCTATTTAATTAAATACATACAGTATGTAATCCATATATGCCTCATGCTACAAAGTGAATCAGCGCTCTGCTCCCTGTCATCTGCTACAATCAGAGTGTGCGATGCTCATGATGGTGTTTTCCGTGTGTTAGCCAAGGATCTCTAAAAGGTTTGAGCACTTTGTGTCTTTATGTCAGCACAACACTGGCTCCATACATTCACAAGCACTCACATTTGAAGTATGCAGCACATGCAAACTATATATTTATCTAATTAAATCGCAGCCTTTGCGGTTTAATAATCACACTAGGTGAATGTTTAGTACATCAGATGGTATCGTTTTTATTTTGTATCGGAGCATTTATACGAGTCTAAGTACATGAGTGTGAAAAAGGTATTTTTGTCTTGTATTCCAGTAAAAAATATATAAACTTCCTTAAAACAAAAGATACATTTACTTGAGCCATTAGCATTTATTATTATTAATATTATTATTATTATTATTTTTTTTTTCATTTTAAGCAAAATCAAAAGTCACTCGATGTCACCTTGCTCTACCAGCAAGTTCAGGTGCAAAGGCGAAAAAAAAAAAAAAAAAAACTTAAAAATACTAAAAATAGGAGAAGGACTGCATTCTGAGAATTAGGGGTGGGTAAAAATACAAATTTCCTGATGCATCACGATCTTAATTTGAATGATCTCGATATCGATTCTTAAATCCCAAGATCGATCTTTTACTCTAATCGCAAGTCGACACTACAATGAGAGGAAATCACTCGCATTTGCAACCACATTTCATGCTATGCGACTAAAAATGTACTGTATATTTTGGCAACTGGCTGGTAAATGTTTAGATTTCACTCAGCAGTAATTGTGTAGTATAGTGGTGGAGTATTCAGCAGTGAGATCCTTTCTCTGTGTGTTGAGAGTAAAAGTTGTTCCGTGTAATGTGTGTCCAAAGATGAGATCCACGCAACCCATTTGTCATTTAATAATGTCTCTTTTAATACTCTTTCTGTTCTCTACAGTCAGTTGTTGATCATAAACAACAACAAATAAACATTTAATTCTAATCATGCATAGCACGGATGAGATAAAGCCATTTGAGTTCTCTCTCATTAACATGTGCTCATTTACAGACGCTTTTTACAGAAATGCTGATTTTCTTAAAGAGACAGTACCATTTTTTAGCACATGTTCAACAAATCAATGGCTGTGTCTCGTTTGGAAGGCTGCATGCTAGGTAGGACGCATCCTTTGAAGGCTGCAGTATACCGAGCGTCCTCCTTTAAACAAGCCTCGTTTAAACGAGACGGCCTTCGTAGGACAAACGGAAACGGAACGTAACATGGTTGCTATGACAGCACGCCACTCTTTAACAAGCGCGAGTGCTTCGAGTGAGACGGTAACAAAGTCCCTTTAGAAGGGAATGTATGAGGTAAATTATAAAGAATTATAAAAATGTAAAGAGAAAATAAAATAGATTTTACAGGTGCACTTTTAGTCTAATACTTCATTTTAATTATATATTAATATAATTATACATATTATATACTCTGCACCCATCTACTGAGGTACTTCAACTTGGGAATTAACATTACCTGTGTTTGAGCAAATTGGCGTTATTTCCGTTGAAGCAAAGAATTGTGGGTTGTGAGTGCCCACGAAGGATACACCTCATGCATCCTCCAAATTCCCATGAAAGAAGGTCGCAAAGGCTGCATTTGAAGTGTCCTAGTCGCTTTTCTGAAACGAGACAGTCTCGTAGACGTATGTGGCCGACAAATGCGACCTCCGGAGGACGCATCCTTCCAAACGAGACACAGCCAATTTGGAATGCCCAATTCCCAATGCGCTCTAAGTCCTCATGGTGGTGTAGTGACTTGTCTCAATCCGGGTGGCAGAGGACGAATCTCAGTTGCCTCCAGGTCTGAGACCGTCAGTCCGCGCATCTTATCACGTGGCTTGATGAGCGTGTTACCGCGGAGACGTAGCGCGTGTGGAGGCTTCACGCCATCCACCGCGGCATCCACGCACAACTCACCACGTGCCCCACCGAGAGCAAGAACCACATTATAGCAACCATGAGGAGGTTACCCCATGTGACTCTACCCTAGCCAATCTAACAGTAAATAGCACAAATTATGCAATTAAACAATACAAATATAACATATGCAATATAAGGGTTTTTATTTTCTAACTCAGCAGTGACGCTTAAAAACAGTGTTTTTCACACGAGGGTTCATGAGAGAGTGAATATTTACATTTATTTATTGGCTATATCAAGTTACCACATGTACAGTACATGCACACATGGAATGACATGTTAAAATATAATAAAAATGACTAATAAAAATAGACTATTTTACATACTTTTTTTGGTTGTAAATTTTACTACTGTGACAGAAAATGATTTTACGTCATGCAGTCTCCGATTGGCATAGAAATGCCAATGGTGAATTAAATAAAATGAAATAAATATTATAAAAACACCAATACATGTAATAAATGTTCATTAAAAGACGTAATATTAATAATAATTTGGGCCTGGTTTGCTCAGTGGTAAAGACGCTGGCTACCACCCCTGGACCTCGCTAGTTCGAATCCCAGGGTGTGCTGAGTGACTCCAACCAGGACTCCTAAGCAACCAAATTGGCCCGGTTGCTAGGGAGGGTAGAGTCACATGGGGTAACCTCCTCGTGGTTGCTATAATGTGGTTCGCTCTCGGTGGGGCACGTGGTGAGTTGTGCATGGATGCCGCGGTGGTTGGCGTGAAGCCTCCACACGCGCTACGTCTCCGCGGTAACACGCTCAACAAGCCACGTGATAAGATGCGCGGACTGACGGTCTCAGACGTGGAGGCAACTGAGATTCGTCCTCCGCCATCCGGATTGAGGTGAGTCACTACACCACCATGAGGACTTAGAGCGCATTGGGAATTGGGCATTCCAAATTGGGAGAAAAAGGGGAGAAAATAAAAATAAATAATATATATATATATATATATATATAATAATAATTTGACATTTTAACATTACTCAAAATATCATGGGGTACTTCAAGTAAATCGTTTGGATCGAAGGGGTAAATTTGGGAACCCTTGCGTTAAAGGAATAGTTTTCCCAAAAATGATTATTCTCTCATTATTGCTCTGAAGCATTACGATCAGTTTTGGGTGAGAAACACAAGGCAATTTCTTTTTTTATTTATTTATTTTTTTTAATTTCAATTGATATATAGCACATTTCATACACAGTGGTAATTCGAAGTGCTTAACAAAGAAATGATAAAGAAAATAAAAGGTAAAATTACATTTTAAAATTACTTAAGAACAAGAAAAAAAAAATAAGTTTAACACAATTGTAACTTATTTTTTACTATAAATCTGCAGTCTCCTTAGCGCAATCATGAACTCATATGGGTATGAGACTAGAGGTCGACCGATATATCGGTTTTACCGATTAATCGGTGCCAGTAGTTGCTTTTTGGAACTATCGGTTGTTGGCAAAAATCTGTCGATAGTTGCCGATAGTTTTTTCACCATTTAGTTATTTCAAAATAAGAGTCCCCAGTGTGTTTCGGGCTTGTTTATACTTAAAAGTCCCGTGTTATGTACCAAATCTTAATTTCTTCTAGTTATTATTAGGATTTTGGTTGAACAAAAAACTGCATCTGGGATTTTATTCATTTTGGACTCTTTGATTTGCCTGCCATAATAAAGAAAGAATAAGACTTGTTATTTATTTTTTACATTCTATAAATAAATTTGAAAAACCGGTTATCGGCCTTTCCCACCACTTTCGTTATCGGTATCGGCAAAATCCACTATCGGTCGACCTCTATTTGAGATGGCATTTTTGTAACAAATTCATCGCATTCAACTAAAATTCGAAGACAATTACTATCTTCAAACCAGAAATATTTGTTTGCATTTTTGGTCAATTTTTTAGATATTTACACAAGCAGATGGACATCTTTGGCCATTGCGTCACATGGCATGAGTGTTGCGCCTTTAGAAATGTGTGAAATTGGTGTGTGGTGACCCTATGACCCTGAACCAGCCTAATTATACAGGGCTTCCTTAAAGGAATCATTCATCCTTATGTTGTTACAAACCTGTATGACTTTTTTTGTGGAACACAAAAGGAATTATTAGGCTGTATGTTAGTCTCAGTCACCATTCACTTTCATTGTGTGAAAAAAAAATGCAATAGTTGATTGTAGGGATGGCACTGATCCGATATCTGGATCGGTATCGGGTCCGATACTGATGTTTTTATCTGGATTGGGTATCGAGCCGACGAGCCCGATCCAAATCCGATACCCCATGTTGGTCACTGACTTTACTGTCAAGCTCAAAGAATGACATAATTAACCTCGAATCACCATTAAAGCAGTCCATATAACTCATGCATTTTATTCAGGCTCTTACAGTCATCCAAAAGCTTTGTGAATTGCAAAAGTCTATGTTTAATAATAAATATACAGTCAGCATGCACAGCTAAGTAGTCCCTGGCACCACGCTTTACTGAACGAGCGCCGCTCTGCCGACACACACACATAAACACGTGCACAGGCTCGTGATGTGCTGCTCAGCGCAATATGTGGTCATCTCAGATGTAGATGATCAATAGTTCGGTCCGCCTATAACATGCATTGACAATGGCACCGGACAAGTATTTTACCAGATGCTGAATGAGAAGCGTATTACACTACTGTGAATTAGCCTTCAAACAAACACTCAAACACAGACTTTCTGGAGCGCTCAGTGCTGGACTTTCAAAATAAAAGCCTTAAGAAATTACAACTGAAATGTATTACCAATGTATAGTAAAATAATAATAATAATAATAATTGTTATTATTCTATAATTATTAATATTATTATTATTGTTATTATTGTTATTATTACTATTATTATTATTATTATTATTAATAATAATAATTATTATAATTATTATTATAAATTACAATAAAAACAAATTGGGTTCCAAAAATTACTGTATGATTGAAAAGTGGATTGATATACTAATAAAACTCAAATGAAATAAATAAGAGAGAGAGAGAGAGAGAGAGAGAGAGAGAGAGAGAGAGAGAGAGAGAGAGAGAGAGATCTGAAACCATTTACAAGTCCAGATACAAGTTAAAATGTGTAAAGAGAACTGGCCTCTTTTCTACCGAAGTCTTTCACTGGAATGACTTATTTTTGCTGCTGCATCCAGACTAGTTAACAATTAAGTTTTGCACATGCTCTTATGTAATTGCTTTTTGTTTTCCTATTTTATAACGAAATAATGTATTGTTAGAGGTTTTTGTTTCTTTACACAAAGAGTACTCCCAATCAGTTCCACACAGTGAATTATAGATGTTCTAAACTCATTAAGAAAACAACAACACTTGTATCGGATCGGGATCGGTATTGGCTGATACTGATAGTTCAGGTATCGGAATCGGATCGGAAGGGAAAAATGGTATCTTTCCATCCCTAGTTGATTGTAGCTGATTTTGTAAACTGTATAGTTTTGCACGTCTGTTTTATTATATACAATAGAGAAATGCTCTATTAATAGCACACAGCTGCAGAGTCTAGCACCAACACAGCAAACAAATGCTTTTGGCAATGTTATGGCACCACAACGCTTGAATATGTGTTTGCATCAAACAATGTGACAGCCTTCGGCAGCCTGGCCTTTATTGTTCGTGAGTGTTTGTGTTGCTATGTGTGCATGTTGAGATGTGTTTGTCTTGCGCACACAGCAGAATGTACTGTATGTTTTTTCTATGTCATTTTTTTGTCAAGTTTGAGTGAAGTGTCTGTGAGAGCGGCTCATTAACTATTCTCACAGGGGAGAAAAATCACACATGAAATCTTTTTAATATCTAAATTGTATTTTCTCCTATACAGCAATTAGATTCAATGGAGAGCAAAATAGACTTATGGTTTAAAAAAGATAAAAATACCCCAGTATTCTCACATGCATTTCCTCAAGAAGTGATCTCGACAGTATCTCAAACTGTGCTCAGATGTGCCAAGATAACAAAGTTTGCAATTTAAAAGTCAGAGATCTCAACATGAACTCATATAATTTCTCATGTGGGTGTGTATCAGCTTGAGGGATCTCTTACTGGTCCATTTAGAAATCTCATTCATACACACACCTGTAGTTGTAAACTCATTATGGCAGATACTTACATATGCTAATGAGCAATCACATCTGCATATGTTAATCATCACTACAGCACATCTGCATTTAATATGTCTGCTCATGTGTTACAGTAAAGCACTGATGTAGCCCCGCCTACAGGTCTCATAACTTTAACCCTATAACGCCGTGTGTATCAATTATGATACACAACGTTTGATGGCTCCTGTTTCACTCTCTGTTCAAGCTGATGAACCAAACAACCTATGGTATGTAAGTATCAAATATGATATAGAGGTTTATCTCTCAATCACCATTACAATCCATTCATGACCACCACAAAAAAAAAAAACTAAAAAAACAATCATAGAGCTTTGAAAATTCTGACTTTTATAAGATATATTTAAAGTGTGAACTAATATTTCTGTGTATTTTCATATATGCAGTCTGCTCAGTCATTAAAGAGCTCATTAATTTACATTATAAGCTATTATGATGTCATCTTACCATAAGTTCATGAGACTCAGCGAAAAAAGTTTTACAATTTCCCTTTTTTAAATGTCAGTATAGTGTTTGGTGCATAAAATACATATGATAAAAATAGTTTATTGAAAAAATTATATTTTATTAATATTGTATTTGAACTGTGAAACATTTCAATCCATATTTATAGAGCAAGAATAGGAAGTTGTCACGGTCAAACTCTCAAATATTTGGTATCTCTGAAAAGCCCAGAGAGTCCTCTGATAATACCCCAAGATTTACCACTGTAGAAAAACTTACATAACAAATGTCCTACACATAAATGAACTGCTGGGCCTCAGGAGGAGAATGACCTTTAAAGCCTAATGGATCAAATATGATACATAAAATAAAAAAAAGTGTTATTTTTTTTAAAGTTTTCTTTTTATAGTTTGTCTAATGGTACTTAAAACAGTTTAAGGTAAAAACATTTGAATTTTCTGACAATTCTTTCATATATCAGGCTTTACAGGGTTAAGATGACTGATCATTCATAGTGTTGTTATGGTAACAAGCTTTTTCGAAAGGGACTGCAATGATCATAGAGGTGTTTTAATGTAGTTTTGTTCTGATCAAATGCATGCACAAACTTGCATCCTTCTCTGTTTTTCTATTTATTTATTTATTTATTGCTTTGGAACAAAATCAACTTAAAAAAAAAATAATAATAATAAATCTGCACTCACAGACACACAACTGTTTCCATTTATTGTTTGACTATACAGAGTGTAGTGTAAAAAAATAAATAGTATATTGCAATAAATGTTTCAAATTTTGTAAAATATACTATACTGTTGTCACATGACCTTGCTACATTACATATTTCATTCAGCGAGTGCCATCCAGTGATCATCTCAGAAATAAACACTTTTAAAGTTAGCATTTTAATCCAATGTTGTGTAAAATATTTATTTCAAAGAGTAGATAAATTCTACGGAAAGAAGATTAGGACAAGCTCTAACTCATCTCAGTGTGTGTGTTCTCCTGGATAAATTCTTCACTGATAGATTTGTGACTAATGTGTTCCTCTCTAAATTAGAAACACTCAGGAGTCACCTGTGAACTCTCTGTCACAGTCTGGACTGACTGTGCCTCCCCTGACTATCTGTTTGACTCATCTGAGTGTTTGTCCTGTGTTTGCCTTGTCTCTTATGCCTCTTGTGTCTTGCATGTGCCACATTGAGTTTGCCAGCTCCAGCTGCCCTGGCAATGGTCATTATTCCAATCATTTGATGATCCGCGACACCTGCTCTCACAATTACCTCTCCATATATCAGCTCTCCTCATGTTGAGTCCTTTGTCAAATCACTTGTATTGTGATGCTGTTTGTGTCCATTCGGTTTTGTCCTGTTCCTGTTTTTCACTCGGTCGGTTTCTGTTTTTTTGTGAGTTTTTTTTAGTTTATCATTCTGTTTCTGTTTTTCCCCCTTGCAGGAGTTTTGGTTTGTACCTTTGTTTTGTAAATAATGCCCTTATCCTCGCCTCCCTGCATTTGGGTCCTGACTTGCTTTCTCTATTACCGTGACAGAATGATTTGACTACTTTTGGACCCAGCAGAGGAGGTATGGGCATTTTTCTACACCCAGCTCCCAGCCAGAAGGAGCGGGTCTCTCATGGTGTCACCTTGTGTAAGATTTTGCGGAATGGGCGCGGCTTTGGCATTTATGCTTAGGAGTTGGTCTGGGAGCCCCACAGGTGGTGCTATGATGAGACATGTCTCAAACATCTTTTTCTGTCGGGTCTGGACAACCCATACAGTGTTGAGGAGCTGGGTGAGAATTTTGTTTGTAGCCTTTTTGGGATCTAGTGGACCATGTCTGCTGACTTGCTGAGGTGGAGATCATGCTTCAGACAAGGAACTTGAGATCCAAGGGCTTCTCTAAACCAGTGTCCTGTTCTACCCCGGGCTCTTCTCGGGCTTCATCGTAGGTGGTGGAGGAGCCCGCTGCGGACCGGCAGGAGGTGGAGGAGCCCACTGGTGACTGGCAGGAGGTGGCTTTTCCCACTCCCTACCGTCAGGAGTTGGCGGCCATTCCCGCAGCAGTGCTTTGTAAATAGTCACTGTAGTCACTCCTCAGTCTGTTCAGCCCTCAGCGACTGCTCTCCTGTCTGTCCAGCCTGCAGCGGCCACTCTCCAGTCTGACCTCTGCCCAGTGGCCGCTCATGTCCATTCTGACCTCATCCCTCTCCCCTGCCTGCCTGACCCTTCACTAGCGGCTGCCGCTCTACCCATCTAGTCCCCTCTGGCTGCTGTCCAGCCTGTCCAGATTCTGTCCCTGTACCCTATGGCCTTACAGTCTGTCCTCTTCTCCTACTTAAGTACACATCCCATCGAGCCAGTCCCTACTCCTCAGTCTGTTCACGCTACCTCTCCCTAGTTCCTGTTGGTTCCCTGGGCCTACTCCCTCGTCTGCCTAGTCTGTCCCCAGTCCCTCTCCTGATCTGTCCCAGTTCTCTGATCATCTGCCCTGTCAGTCATGGTTCACTGGCCGCCCACCTGAAGTGTGCCGATCCCCTGGCCAAGCGCTCTGCCGGTCATGGTTCTCTGGTCCCTGGTTTCCTGGTTGGCCACCTGATCCCTCCTGTTTCCCTGGCCACCCACCCAGTCTGTCCTGGCTCCCTGTCCCTTTCCTGAAACCTCCTCCCAGGCTGCCAGACCCCGCTCCCTTCCTTAAACCTCCTCCCCTTCTCCCACTGGTTCCACCTTTGTCTGCCCTGCTGGATCCTCCCTGGTTTCCCTCCCTTTATTTTGTTCTTTTTGTTCTGTGTTAGTGCCTGTTTTGTTGGTCTTATCTGTTGTTTGATGTTCTCCTTCTGGGACATCAGGAGGCATCCCTTTGGAAGGGGGGGTTAGCATTAGGATCCTGTCACTTGGTCAATCATGTTTTTTGTGGTGACAGGATCCTGACACTCTTGTTCTGTGTCTATGTTGAGCGCATGTTTCAGTGTTATTCTCCTGGCCATGTGCTCTTTCTGTCTTTGTTCTTGTCTAAGTGTGGGTGGTCGGCTTCGGGTTTGGTTCCTTTGCCGTGCACTCTTCAGTCAGTTTTTGTGTTTCATGTTTGGTGTATGGATCCTGGCTCTCCTTTCTGGTTAATTTTCGGTTCTGGTGTCGGGATCTAGACACTCATGCTCCACTTCCTGTCTTTCTTCCCTCCCTCCCTTCCTGGTCAGTTCCTTTTTTGTTGGTCTGTCTCTTGTGGATGCCAGAAGTCATCCGTCAGGGGAGGGGTACTGTCACAGTCTGGCCTGATTGTGCCTGCCCTGACAATCTGTTTGTCTCGTCTGAGTGTTTATCCTGTGTTTGCCTTGTCTCTTACACCCTCTTTTGTCTTACAGGTGTCACATTAAGTTTGCCGCTTCCAGTTGCCTTAGCAACGGTCATTACTCCAATCAGCTGATGATCCGTGGCACCTGCTCTCCCAATTACCTCTCCCTATATAAGCTCTCCTTGTGTTGAGCTTGTATTGTGATGCTGTTTGTATCTAGTCTGTCTTGCTCTCTCTATTTCATGACACTCTCTCTCTCACTCTGTCCTGACAGCACTTTCCCTCAGTCGCAGCTGATGTGTTTGTGTGCCGCTGTATCCATTACACAGCCCTCATCAGAGTTCAACACACTGACTCACAGTGTGTGTTTACTTGTAAGCAACAAATCATGCTAACGTATTCATCACAGATTACTACACTCTTTAGTGGTCTTTGCTTAGGCAAGCTTCAATATTACTATTGCTCGTACTTACAGTCAGGGCTCGAGTTAAGGGTGGATGTGGGAGGATGCCATCCCCCTTGTTGCAAGAAATACCTAAAAGCATCCCCGTTGTAAAACCACCATCCCCCCTTACCATCCCCTTTAGATCAATTGTGTAATGTAATACTTAGAACTAATCATGCAAGAAAAATATTTAATATTTTATTTTATATATGTTTGATAAATAACAGACTTTTAATAAGGGCGATTAACCGGTCAGAATTAGATTTCGACATGTGTTAGGTTGCCAGATTTCTATAGGTGAAAACCCCAATTAGATCTTGACACTTGTACAGTTTGGATATATTCTGCCAGTGTGACGCTTTAGTCATGCAATCTGGCAACCCTGAGCCTGCGAGCTCCATCTCCACTGCAAAGAGACGCTGGTTTTCTGAAAAACACTGGCAAACAGGTATGTTGGAGTTTAGTGATGGGTTAACTCATCCTCCCTATTGTTCACATAAAACTTACACCACTGAAAGTAATGCAGGTTTTCAAAAGTTTTTTGCTCTTTCAAAAGAGAACAGTTCAAGAAAATATTTTGTCTTTCTTTTAAAAAAAGAGAACATAAGGTAAGATATTGCTATGATGAGTGTACAGTTACAACATGTACATGTTTTTAATTAAAACAATTTTCAGGGTTTTGCCCATACAAACCTCATAGAAACCACCCAGAACACCCCAGAAACCACTTAGCTACCACTCTGAACACAATAGAAAACACCTAGCAACCACCAAGAGCCCTGTAAAACCACCTAGCAACCCCTCTGAACATGGTAGAAAACACCTAGTAACCACCAAAACACTGAGCAATCACAAGGACATTCAGTACACCCTAAAAACCACCTTGCAACCACTCTGTACACAATAGAAAACACCAAATAACCACCAATAACACCACAGCAACCACCTAGCAACCACCCAAAACACACTAGCAGCCACAAGGACATACAGAACACCCTAAAAACGCCTTGCAACCACTCAGAACATCATAGTAACAATCTACCAATCACCCAGAACACCCTAGAAATTACCTACTACCCACCCAGAACACCCCAGCAACCACATTAATTCAGAACACCCTAGAAATCACCTAGCAACCACTCAGAACACCCTAGCAACAACAAAAAAATACACAGAACACACTAGAAACCACATAGCAACCACAAAGACATTCAGAGCAGTGTTAAATCTTGATATATTTTGCAAAGGCAAAAACCACTTACATTTTCTTAAGAAATGGTAAAAATACATTTTTAATTGTATTGTATAGCAATGTGTCTTGCAGAATTGTTGAACAGTGTACACAGCATCTAAAGTCTTCACATTGTTCAATTGTTCTCAGTATCAGATTTGAGTTTAAAGAACATTACAGCAACACAGTAGCTCAGACCGGGTTGCCTAGCTACAGCAGGGAGAGAGTAACCTCTCTTTTCTAATTTTAAACTCTGAAATTGAGCAGTGGACTCTAGTGGTAAATAACCACTAACCACAGAGAAGAAAAATCACAAATAAGATCTCTTTAATACCTCAATTGCACTGTAAATGATATTTGAGAAAATATTTCAAAGATGACTGTTATGTGATAAAAGTGTTATCTTGTAAGTCACATTAATGGCTATCTGAAAAGTTTTGATCAACACACTTGTCATTCAATTCTGTTTTAATGAGGTCACATTGTATTGTTAGAAACAAAGTTTATTTGACTAATTAAGAAAGAGGAGGATAAAGAATTGGAGACATCTCAAGTCCATTAACTGTGTTATAGGTAATATATTGGTGCCAGACCCTAATAAACACTATTTCTTGGTTGAAATACAGAGTCAAATTGTGCTATTACATAATCTTTGAAAGAGGATACACAATTAAAAGTCACAAAAGAACTGTGGTTGGTCACTTTACAGGTTAGTCAGACGGTTTCTTGTATAAGACACTCTAGCCATGAGTCAGAGACAAATTCTGCTGATAAACGTTTTGATTGAGCTGCTGAAAATGTTAGAATTGACTCTGAGAAATGATGTGAAGGCAGAAGCGTAAAAGTATAACCCTATTTTTATAACTCTATTCTCCTTAATGCCAGTTTGCTCAAGTTATAAATCATCTCCAATGGTTAGAGGTGTGAAGAAATTGCAAAGCCTGCAGCTGTCCATGAACTTATCCAACCTGATGTGATTTACTAACTGCAAGTTTGTCCTTTTCTCTTCATAGTACAGATAGAGATATGTGTATTATTCTCTTACATGATGAACCTCTAAAGATCAGCCAGATATCTCCTCTTATAACCTCTGTTGTTTTTAGCTCAAGAGTGATATATACTGTATACGTATGTGTTGCTTTAATGAAGTGATCCATGCATGCATTAGAGAGGTGCAACTAATGCAAATGTAGACAGCCTCTTGCATGCATGCGCTAATTTTAGAAATGTTTCGACATTCATGAGGAATATATCATAAATCTAAAAGTAAATGAATCTTTGTATAAACAACATACTGTACTGTAACAACACCCACATGCCTTATAAATGAATATGAGCAAAACTCAAAAAGTTAAAGATAAATAAAAATCAATCATAAAACACATGACGGTTAGTGTAGTGGTACCAGTGATGTATCAGAGGGTAATACCATGGTATTGGATAAATACCATATTTATGTATCATGATACTAAAATAGCAAAATATAACCACAACTGATAACAGTTGCATGTAAAAGGGCTAAAAATAGCAGTTTAGTTTAGCATAAATCTAAATGTTTACATGACAATTTACACAAGGTTAACTATTTCTGCTGCTCCATCTTACTTCTAAACACCACATAGTGTACACAAACACAACTTTTTCTGATTGGATGTGGATTCTCTCTATTAAGATCCCAATTGGAAAGTTCCTCAATGACATCACATCCTCCTTTTCACTCATAAACAGTGTGAAAGCACCCTCTGTCTGCTAAGTAATCTCTTCGGAGAGAAGGTCTGGCCATTTCAGCGGGTAGTTCAGCGTTGTGGCAGGATGGGTTACACAAGTAACCATGACGTTCCCTATCTGTCACTCACTCGACATTGTGTCGATGTAGTGACACTAGGGGTCCCTATATGAAACGCCACAACTGGCTGAACTGTGTTACGTGAACTGGCGGTGTATGATGGACAGACCACTGTGTGCCTCGTAGCCAGCACACCAGGTCGACACATAACCTCTCCCAACATAGTTATGAGTGTCAAACGGCCCTTTGGGGACAAGTCGACTACCCAAAAAATAGAGACAGGCTAACCCAGTCGTGGCCTCTTTTCCTCTTCTTTTTTTCCACTCCCTAAAAAAGAAGGGGGATTATCCGACTGGGCCGCCAGGTCTAGTCGAGGGGTGTCCCTCCCAAGGGGAGGACACCGTGGAGACCACACCTCACCCAAAGAGAGGGGGGGATATTTAAGTGGAAAAATACATCACATGGTCTTGCCGACCATGTGGAGAGTCTTCAAGGTAGATCCTACCCAACAGGGGAGGAGTTACTACAAACATGGAGACTGGGGCAGAGGGGCTCTGCCCAAGGAAGACGCAGTTTGCCAACAGGGAAACGAATTAGCAGAAGATATACATCGCATGGGGTTTGCCTTACAGGGAACCGCCACATGCAGAGCACCTATCCCAGAACAGGACTCTGAGTTAGCACGTGTACTGGGCCGGCAGCGAGTCTCGCCGAAAACTCGACTGCCACAGGGCTCGGAGGAAATCAACCAGGGAACATAGTTTGTGAACACTACTGGAAAAAATAGCTCAAAAGAGGTGGAAGGCGCTATGTGCAAGCAATACACCCGGCCAGCTATCCCGGGCTTATCCACTTGTATTGCGTGCCACTACCTGGGATGAAACCGGTTCCACCCGGAGGTTGTAGAACCTTGCAAAGGTGTTGGGTGTTGCCCAGCCTGCTGCTCTGCAAATGTTCTGTTAGAGAGACACCCCTGGCCAGGGCCCAGGAGGCCGCTACACCCCTGGTAGAATGGGCATGTAGCCCTACCGGGGCCGGCACGTCCTGGGCGTGATATGCCATAGCTATGGCGTCATTGAGCCAGTGGGCGATCCTCTGCTTGGAGACAGTGCTTCCTTTCTGCTGTGCACCAAAGCAGACAAAGAGCTGCTCAGAGATCCTAAAGCTCTGCGTACGATCCAAATATATGCGTAAAGCGCGCACCAGACACAGCAACGATAGGGCTGGGTCTGCCTCCTCCTGGGGCAGCGCTCGCAGGTTCACCACCTGATCCCTAAAAGGGGTCGTGGGAATCTTGGGCACACAGCCCGGTTGGGGTCTCAGGATCACGTGAGAGTAGCCCAGACCGAATTCCAGGCACGTTTTGCTGACAGAGAACGCTTGCAGGTCTCCTACCCTCTTGATGGAAGTGAGCGCAGTCAGGAGGGCAGTCTTCAAGGAGAGTGCCTTAAGCTCAGCTGACTGCAAAGGCTCAAAGGGGGCTCTCTGTAGACCTAGAAGAACTACAGAGAGGTCCCATGAGGAAACAAGGCACGGTCTGGAGGGATTCAGCCTCCTGGCACCTCTCAGGAACCTGATGATCAGGTTGTGCTTCCCTAAGGACTTACCGTCGACTGCGTCGTGGTGTGCTGCTATGGCGGAAGGGGACAGCTGCCCTTCCAACCTCTCCTGCAGGAAGGAAAGCACTGATCCGACTGTGCATTTCTGGGGGTCTTCCCGTTGGGAAGAACACCACTTAGTGAACAGACGCCACTTAAAGGCATACAGGCGCCTCGTAGAGGGGGCCCTAGCCTGAGTGATCGTGTCTACCACCACAGGTGGTAGACCGCTTAGGTCTTCCACGTCCCGTCCAGGGGCCAGACATGGAGATTCCAGAGGACTGGTTGTGGGTGCTAGATGGTGCCCCGTCCCTGAGAAAGAAGGTTCTTCCTCAGGGGAATTCGCCAGGGGGGCTGTCGCAAGGAGTGTGAGGTCTGAGAACCACGTCTGGGTGGGCCAGTAGGGTGCTACCAGGAAGATCTGCTCCTCATCCTCCCTGACCTTGCACAGGGTCTGTGCAAGTAGGCTTACTGGGGGAAACACATATTTGCACAGGCCAGGGGGCCAGCTGTGTGCCAGCGCGTCTATGCCGAGGAGGGCCTCGGTCAGGGCGTACCAGAGCGGGCAGTGGGAGGATTCTTGTGAGGTGAACAGGTGCACCTGTGCTTGTCCGAATCGACTCCAAATCAGCTGAACCACCTGAGGGTGGAGTCTCCACTCTCCCCTGGGGGTAACCTGCCGTGACAGCGCATCTGCTGTAGTGTTGAGGTTGTCTGGGATGTGAGTGGCTCACAGTGACTTGAAGTGCTCCTGACTCCAGAGGAGGAGACGGCAGGTGAGTTGTGACATACAACGAGAGCGCAGACCGCCTTGGCGGTTGACATATGCTACCGTTGCCGTGTTGTCTGTCCGAACTAACATGTGCTTGCCCTTGATCAATGGCCGAAACCTCCACAGGGTGAGCAGAATTGCCAACAACTTGAGGCAGTTGATGTGCCAATGCAGTCGCGGGCTCGTCCACAAGCCGGCAGCTGCGTGCTCATTGCAAACAGTGCCCCAGCCCATTTTGGAGGCATCCGTCGTGACCACGACGCGCCTGGAGACCAGTTCTAGGGGAACACCTGCCCGTAGAAACGAGAGGTCGGTCCAAGGGCTGAAAAGATGGTGACAGACCGGCGTGATGACCACGCGATGTGTCCCGTGATGCCATGCCCATCTCGGGACTCGAGTCTGAAGCCAGTTCTGAAGCGGTCTCATATGCATCAACCCGAGCGGGGTGGCCACCGCTGAGGATGCTGTATGCCCCAGGAGCCTCTGCAAGAATTTCAGTGGAACCGCTGTTTTTTGTTTGAACGCCTTCAAACAGGCCAACACTGACTGGGCTCGCTCGTTCATGAGACGCGCTGTCAAAGAGACTGAGTCCAACTCCAAACCGAGGAAAGAGATGCTCTGAACCAGGAGGAGCTTGCTCTTTTCCCAGTTGACCTAAAGCCCTAGTTGGCTGAGGTGTGAGAGCACCAAGTCCCTGTGTGCACACAACATGTCCCGAGAGTGAGCTAGGATTAGTCAGTCATCGAGATAGTTGAGAATGCGAATGCCCACTTCCCTTAACAGGGCAAGGGCTGCCTCTGTGACCTTCGTAAAGATGCAAGGAAACAAGGACAGGCCGAAAGGGAGGACCTTGTACTGATATGCCTGACCCTCAAATGCAACCCGCAGGGAAGGGTCTGTGTCAAGGTAGAATCGAGACGTGGAAGTATGCGTCCTTCAGGTCTACCGCCGCGAACCAATCTTGATGCCGGACGCTCGCCAGAATGCATTTTTGCATCAGCATCTTGAATGGGAGTCTGTGTAAAGCCTGGTTCAGTACTCGCAGGTTCAAGATTGGCCGCAACCCACTGCCTATTTTCGGTACGATGAAGTAGGGGCTGTAAAACCCCTTCTTCATCTTGGCCGGAGGGACAGGCTCTATCGCACCCTTCCGTGATCTCCGCATGCAAGGTAGCAACGTTTTCGTCCTTCACCAAGGTGAAGTGGATACCGCTGAACCTGGGCGGACTCCCGGCGAACTGAATTGCGTAGCCGAGTCGGACGGTCCGGACCAGCCATCGCGACAGTTTGGAAAGCGCAAGCCATGCATCCAAGCTCCGCACGAGGGGGACCAAAGAGACAATCTTGTCGGACGTACCAGTGGGTGGGGCCTCGCAGCGGGGCAGAGCTCAAGGTGCCACACCATGTCGTGGCCGTGCTGAGTTCAGGGACATTGAAGTACTTACCTGGCTCCTTGTGACCACCCCCGGAACAGCCTGGGACAGGGGAGGAAGAGGCCTGTCCTCGTGACCCGTGGAGACTGTCACATCGGGGGCAGATTTGTGCCACAGCTGGGCGCTCAGGGGTGGAAGACCGCCGCTGGAGCGTCAAACCTGCCAAATAGGGTGGTGGACGGTGGTCGTGATGACGGCCGTGCACACTGGATACGTGATCCAGGGAACAAGGAAACCGCTCTTGCTGAACCCTTGGGTACTGCAGCCACTTGGGCATGCAGTGCAATTAAATGCAAAGGTAACAAAAAGATTCTCCTCCCGGCCCTCGACCAGGGGATGGAGTGGTCTGCTTACCAGCTCCAGAGCAGTGGGTTTCATCATCCCTTGGTCGCCTGTCTCAGGGGCGCTTTGAAGCCTTTCACGGGTTCTTGCCGGCCACGAGACGGGTGGCGTCTGCTTCCTGCGGTGGGCTCTACGCTGGGGCCGGGCCGAAGGGGCGGGCTGCATTTGAGCCAGTGCAGTCACCGCAGGGGGACGCCCTTGGCAACAAGCAGACGGGGTGCGGGATCTTGAGCCACGCCGGGGCAAGATATGCCAGATAGCCTCCATCTGCTGCTCCACCATCGAGAACTGCTGGGCAAAGTCCTTGACGGTGTCGCCGAATAGGCCAGCCTGGGAGATGGGGGCAGCAAGGAAGCGTGTCCTGTTGGCCTCACCCATCTCAATCAGGTTGAGCCAAAGGTGGCGCTCCTGGACCACTAATGTGGACATCGTCCGCCCGAGAGACCGCGCCGTGACCTTCGTCGCTCGGAGAGCGAAATCGGTCGCAGAGTGCAGTTCCTGCATCAATCCCGAGGCGGAACTACCCTCGTGCAGTTCCTTTAGCGCCTTGGCGGACTTACAGGAGAGCCATGGTGTGCAGGGCGGAGGCGGCATGTCCAGAGGCACCGTAGGCCTTGGCCGTCAGAGACGACGTAAACCTACAGGCCTTGGATGGGGGCTTTGGGCACCCACGCCAGGTGGCGGTGCTCTGCGGGCATAGGTGCACCGCGAGCGCCTTTATCCACCGGGAGATTGCTGAATAGCCCTTGGCCGCCACACCATCAAGGGTAGTGAGGGTGGGGAAGCTGAAAAGATCGGGACCAGGCAGTAAAAATGCCTCCCACGACCTTGTCAGCTCTTCATGCACTTCCGGGAAGAAAGGAACGGGGGCGGGGCGTGGCTTTGAGCGGCGCTGCGAGCCCAGGAACCAATCATCGAGCCACGAGAGTTCAGGGAAGAGTGGAGGGTTCCACTCTAGCCGATGCTCATGGCTGCCCGGGAAAGCATGTCATCATCTCCGCGTCAGCCTGTGACTGGGCAATCGTCCCCAAAGGGAGGAGCCCAGCTGAGATACTCTCCGATACTGCGCTCAAGAGCTCATCACTTTCGCGGGCTCCGAATAAGAGGTCGAACTCGCCGTGAGACGAGCCAGCGGACTCATCCAGAAGCCCGATCGGGGCAGACGAGCATGCTGGGGAATGGGAGGTCTGCGGGGGGATACCCGGCGGAGGCGGTCCCATTGGGGTCCCCAAATCGCCCCAGTGCTAGCAGCGCTGGCCTCATACCCGTGGATAAAAGAAAAATGCTCAGACCAGCGAAACCTCACTAAGACACTCAGACAGTGTTTTTGCCTCCTCTCTTCCCACAGACAAAGGCAGACTGACTTAAATAGGGAAATTTCCCAATTCAGTAGAGGGTTTAAACTAGGGATGCAGATACCGATCTGATACCAGTGTTGTTTTTTTGCATAATCAGTTTAGAATATCTTTACATTATTGTGTGGAACTAATTGGGTGTGCTCTTTAATATGTAAAGAGATGCAAACCTCTAACTACACATTATTTAAATATAAATGTATAGCTTATTAAGAAAAACTTCATTATTAACTAGTATACTGGATAATGTAGCAGCAAAATTAACAGTAATTCCAGTATAAGTCATCAGTAGAAAACTTTTTTTGCAAATTTTTTTTCAACTTGTATCTGTGTAACAGGTATAGAAAGTGTTATGTTCATATATGTAGAGTTACACAAAGAAAATGTTCAAACGTGTACCTGATATGCCTGTCTGTGTGTGTGCACCTTCCCCTTTAAATTTCTGAATGCAATGTTGGTCTTGATTTCCTGTCTGTGCACCTCCTCTTCCCTTTCTGTCTCTGTATGGGAGAGGTGGGTTTCTAATGAGCTCTGATTAATCCAGTTATATCTTTTTCTTTTAAATTACTTTTGTACTTAAATCTGTCATCTAAATCATATCCGAGACATTATTTTTCATGTATATTTGATTATTTTCATATTTTCATCAAGTTTGGTCACTTTTCTGTCCGATGTGAACTGGAAGCACATGCTAATTACATTGCACTTTACATTCGTCTTACAGAAATGAAAAAGGGTGGATTCACACCATATATACATACTCTTATGTCTTATCAGGTATGCTGTTTTGTTACTAATGTTGTTAAATTAATTTAATTACTGAAATGTCTTGCCCCTTTCTGCACTGTCTCTGCATGGGAGAGAAATGAAAAAGGGTGAATTCACACCATATATACATACTCTTATGTCTTATCAGATTAAAGAAGAGTTGACCGTTGTCTGATGTCCGTCTGATCATTCCAAAAAAAAAAAAGAAAACACAACGCAGACTACACCGGTTACATCTGGACTTTAAAGGATTCAGATCTCTTTTTTGTTCAATTTAGTTGTAAGATATCAGTCCACTTTTCATTCACACAGTTGTTTTTTGGAACCCATTCAACTTAAATATTATTATAATTTGTAAACAAATGATAATAATAATATTATAATAGTAATATATAGTAATACATCTCAATCGTGCACCTTTAACTTTTAAACCCTCACGCTTTTAAACCCTACAGAATAGAAGAACAGGGAGTCCTACAACAGATGGCATGGCCCCACAGAGCCCCCCACTGAACATCGAGTCAGTCTGAAATTACATGAAGAGACAGAAGCAATTGAGACAGACTAAATAGATAGAAGAACTGTGGTGAATTCTCCAAGAAGCTTGGAACATCCTATCTGCCAACAACCACGAAAAACTGTGTCCAGGTGTACCTAGGAGAATTGCTGCTGTTTTGAAGGCAAAGTTGGTCACACCAAATATTGATTTAGCTTTTTTTTTTATGTTTACTAGACTTTGGATGATGTTAATTGAAAAATGAAAACTAATTATGGCACTATTTTTGAATAAATCCTCACTATGCAACATTTTTCACAAGTGCCTAAAACTTTTGCACAGTACTGTATATGTCACCAAACATGTCTCTGTGTGATTAATGGGGAGTTGTAAACTATTACATGAATAAATGGGAAGTAGTGAGTTGAGATATCCATAGATATGTGCACCTATCAATGAGCATACACAAATAACAACTAAATCTAGAAATGAGAGTACCTTGATATAACAGCGTTTCTTTAGGGGATTTTGGACCACAACTGACATGAATGATCAGCAAAAAGCATAGTGTGTAACAAAGTATAAACAGTAAAAGAAAACATGATTTATGAGTAAATATAAGCAGTCCAGATAGCCGGCACATTCTGTGTAGTGAGGCTGTAATGACATCACCACAGAGCCCATCATCACAACTAACTAACTAACTAACTAACTAACTAACTAACTAACTAACTAACTAACCCATACTTTTTGGTACTTATTTTTTAGTAGCTTTCATGAAGTGGTTTTGCCTAACAAACAAGCTAACTAATGAACTAACTAACTAACTAGTGGCTAGTGACAGTAATGTTGGTTACCTGTTAATGGCCTAAGAAACAAGAAGACACACACACACACACACACACACACACACACACACACACACACACTAACTAACTAACTAAGCAACTAATGGTACTTATTGGTCCTTATTTGTTTTTGGCTTTACAGTTATGTTGGTTTCCTCTTCATGGCCTAACATACAGTATAAGCAGAAACACTAACTAACTAACTAACTAACTTACTAACTAACTAACCCACTAACTAACACATACTTTTTGGTACGTATTTGTTAGTGGCATTGCATGAAGTGGTTTTGCCTAACAAACAAGCAAGCTAACTAACTAACTAACTGACTAACTAATTAACTAACTAACCCATACCTTCTGGTGCTTATTTGTTAGTGGCATTGCATGAAGTGGTTTTGCCTAACAAACAAGCAAGCTAACTAACTAACTAACTAACCCATACCTTCTGGTGCTTATTTGTTAGTGGCATTGCATGAAGTGGTTTTGCCTAACAAACAAGCAAGCTAACTAACTAACTAACTAACTCATTAACCCATACCTTTTGGTACTTATTTGTTAGTGGGTTTCATAAAGTTGTTTTGCCTAACAGACAAGAAAGCAACATAAATAACTAACTAACCCATACTTTTCTGGTACTTATTTGCTAGTGGCATTGCATGAAGTGGTTTTGCCTAACAAACAAGCAAGCTACCTACCTAACTAACTAACTAACCCATACTATTTTGGTACTTATTTGCTAGTGGCATTGCATGAAGTGGTTTTGCCTAACAAGCAAGCTAACTAACTAATTAACTAACTAACTAACTTACTTACCCATGAACTAACTAACTCACTAACTAACTCACTAACCCATACGTTTTGGTACTTATTTGTTAGTGGCTTTAATAAAGTGGTTTTGCCTAACAAACAAGCAATCAACATAACTAACTAACCCATACATTTCAGTACTTATTTGTTAGTGGCATTGCATGAAGTGGTTTTGCCCAACAAACAAGCAAGCTAACTAGCTAACTAACTAACTAACTAACTAACTAACTAACCCATACTATTTTGGTACTTATTTGCTAGTGGCATTGCATGAAGTGGTTTTGCCTAACATACAAGCAAGCTAACTAACTAACTCACTAACTCATTAACCCATACCTTTTGGTACTTATTTGTTAGTGGGTTTCATAAAGTGGTTTTGCCTAACAGACAAGAAAGCAACATAACTAACTAACTAACTAACTAACCCATACTTTCTGGTGCTTATTTTTTAGTGGCATTGCATGAAGTGGTTTTGCCTAACAAACAAGCAAGCTAACTAACTAACTAACTAACTAACTAACTAACTAACTAACTAACTAACTAACTAACTAACTAACTAACTAACCCATACTATTTTGGTACTTATTTGCTAGTGGCATTGCATGAAGTGGTTTTGCCTAACAAACAAGCAAGCTAACTAACTAACTCACTAACTCATTAACCCATACCTTTTGGTACTTATTTGTTAGTGGGTTTCATAAAGTGGTTTTGCCTAACAGACAAGAAAGCGACATAACTAACTAACTAACTAACTAACTAACCCATACTTTTCTGGTACTTATTTGTTAGTGGCATTGCATAAAGTGTTGCATAAAGTTTTGCCTAACAAACAAGCAAGCAACTTTACTAACTAACTAACTAACTAACTAATAGCTAGTGACAGTAATGTTGGTTTCCTGTTAATGGCCTGAGAAGCAAGCACACACACACACACACACACACACACACACTTATCTGGCTTGCCTGCATGACAACATCAAATCAGCGAAGTCTATTCTTAACAAGACTACATTTGAAAGTTTAGAATTTAATAATGGGCTCTTTCTAAATTTGTCATGCGGTTGCCCACCCCTAAGTTTCTATGATAATCGTCTGATCTCATAAAAATATGTGGCGGCATTTTTCACAAAATGACAATGCGTAGTTCCTTATACGTATCGCGGGAGTTCAGAGGTAAAATGTCCACTGTGTGGCACTAAAAGCGAGTTAAATCTAGCTCTATTGAGTTTTAAATCAACAAAACCAACATCCCTACCCTAAACATAAAACCTAAACTATACTGTCAGGAAAAGCAAATGTGAGATGAAAAATGCAACTACATTATTTTGTGGTGCTTCTATGACACTCTGGGCTCATGTGTGGACTTGTGAGCTCTTCAGGATTTGTACCCCACTCCTTTACATCACAAGTGCAACGCTCTGTCAGTTGAGCTACCGCACAATTTGATCACACTTAAACACGCTTGTAAATGTAGTTGGTTATGTAATGCGAATGTTAAAATGAGCCATATGCTATAGTAAAAGTGTTTAGATGCCATAAGATAGATCTCTGTGAGGAACAGAGTGAAAAGTAAGTGTTTATGAAGTGTTTTACTCGTGATTTGTGCGAAAGTGAATAAAAGTCATTGTGGTTGTTGCGCCTCTACTGTTCATTTCACCAGGAAACTGCTGTGATACATACAACAAGCCACTTAAAAATCAGTTTGCAAAAATGTAGGTATAGTAACGTGATTCTATGAGACCAAGTTGGATATTCTGGTCTCTAGATTTGGCTCAGTTCCCTCCTTCAATGTAATTCTATGGGATTTTTTCACCTGTATTATCATCTGTCAGGGGTTATAGTAATCTTGGTGTTTAGAAAAGTAATACCACACAAATTTAGAAAATTGTCTCATTTTATCTGTTGACATCTCATTTGATATTTCTTACATCTTTAATGAATTAATCAAAAGTTGACGTTGGATGCGTCAACATAAAGTGCATTGATAAAATGAAATTTTATAAAATGGCAAATGGCTGAAGAAGACATAAGATGTTGTATCTTCATGTTCTGCCAAGGCTTATATTTCAAGTGGACTGCAAGACAGAGAGAGAGAGAGAGTAATTTATGGAACTATTCAGAGAGTAAAATTTGGCATGTGTTCCAACAGGGATGATTGAGAGATCACAGCACTTGAGAACGACGAGGTGACATGCTGCAGGTGAGTGAATCAAGGACCGTTGAGCGACTAGTGTCCAGAGGGGCCATCACAGCATAATGGATGACCCTGCCCCGCTCGTGGTGATTTGTCGCTCTGATGGATGGGCCAGTTGTCAGGGGCGCTGGCAGCCAATCAAAGCGCTGGGATTGATAGGGATAAACGGCTCTCATTCACAGTGATGGTTAAACTGAGCGATGTGAAGGACTCTGAATCAGAACTGTGGTCAGTGGCTATCTGTGTAAACTGGACAGCACATTGCACATTACACAGACCCCTTAAAGTATATAAAAGTGAGCCCAAGTGACAAAGAACACCATTCTCTTTGCATTCACAATATCTCTGGCCCTAAATGTTTATTCAGATTTCTTTTTCAACTCTTCCTTTGGTAAGTTACAGCATATTCCAGAAAAAAGAGAGAGACATAAATAAATAAATAAATCAGTGTGAATTCACAAAGTAACATTTCACCCCAAAATGACAATAAAGCAGTAAATCTCAATATATTTTCATTACTTTAAGTATTTATCTTATGGTATTACAGTAAAAACTATTGTTAACTATTCATAAACTGAAGGCTTTTTAAGGATAACAAACACAATCAGGATGATGTATAAATATTATACTGTTTACATGACATCATGTCATGAAAATAATGTCAAAATGATGTGACGAGTAACACTTTATAAAAGCCTTAATTTAAGGAATATTCCAGGTTCAATAGAAGTTAAGCTCAATCGACAGCAATTGTGGCATAATGTTGATTAGCACAAAAATTTACTTTGACTCATCCTGTATTTTCTTTAAAGAAAGCAAAACTCTGTGTTACATTGAGACACTTACAATGAAAGTGAATGGGGACAATTTTTGGAGGGTTTAAAGACAGAAATGAGAAGCTTATAATTTTATAAAAGCACATAAGGCAGATTCACTAAACAGCTGCACCACTTTTGTGCATGGTATTTCAGCGCAAATGCATGTGTCTTATTCACTAACCACCTGCAATCACATTTAGCGGGCACAATCAGTACTGAAATTGTGCTGCGTCTTCAATATTTCAATGAAGTCACTGTTAATCCTTTCCGCGCAAACACGCCTCCTTTCTATGTAAATTAGGCTCATTAAAAATGTCCCTCCATTCACAAAACTCCATTCAACTTGCCCTGCACAATTTAAATCGTACTATTACTGCCAAATGAAAGTAGGCGGTAAAATGAGCTTTATTTAAAACCTGGCATATATTCAGATGTGCAGTGTCGTCAAAGCGCTCATTCTGCATGTTTAATTGTGCTGTAAGCAATTTTGGCCATTCTAGAATTTCCACAAACTGAGCCATTGTATTAGCCACGCCCTCTCTTTCCAAAACCCACACTCCAAAGATACCAAATGAGCTTTATTAAGACGATATCAAGCAGGAGCGCTTGTCAAAAACAAAAGCAGCAAAATAGCGCCCTCTACTGACAACTGTTATGAACAACATGGCATAAAAATGGCATTAAGCCTCAATAATTCGCTGCAACTACAATACTATGAGAACGCACAAAATGATTGACAGGCAGAAAGCGTCAATGTCCGCAGCCCGCGGAAACATTTTTGTTTGCTGTTTACAGAGTCTAGAGCTGTCAAAGAGACCGGTGAGATATATTACGACAATTATGTCATTAATATTTTTCAGGGAGTAGGAACATTTTCTGCAATTGCGTTCAGCAGCGATTTTGTGGCATGTTTGCGCCGTTGCCTAATTTGCATAATTCCTTTAGTGAATCGGGCACTAAACAAGCGCAGTTAGTGTGTTCAAAAAAACCATGCTTTTAGTGGACGTAGTTCATTCTTAGTGACTCTGCCCCATATTGTTTATGTCTTGTGACTATACTTATGAAACAGTATTTAAAAGTTTATGGATTGGCCTCAATGTAACCCAGGTTTTTGCATTTTTTTTATATTTACTATAGATGTATGTTTACAAAGCATATACTATGTAGATTTATACTTACTAATGTATATATACTATAGACATTTCCATGACTTTTCCTCACCTGCAATCACACTTTTTAAATTCCCTGATTTTTTCAGGTGTTCATGAACGTTCATGAACGTGGATATTTTCAAGTCATGAACTAGTGTTTTGTATTAGACTTATAGCATTAAATGTTGATGTACTTGTTAAGGACTTATTAATGAAAGTTATTCTGCCTCAAGTCTCACTTTGGATAAAAGCACCTGCTAAATTAAATGAATAAATGTATATAAATGTCTCACAGAATATTGTATAAAATAATTCTTGCTCATTTTGTTCTTAATACTTCTGCCATATTCCCGTACCCAAAAACAAATTGTTTATTGTTAGGCATGCTATTTCCTTAGTTTAGAAAATATTGATATCCAATACAGTTTGTTTGAAACATGCAGAACAGTGTGTGCTTCTGTTTTATGGCCAGATGGAGGCAGAATTTAATCCAGTATGAACACACACCACATGTGTGTGTGTGTGTGTGTGTGTGAGAAGTTTATGATTAAAAGTTTAAAAGTGAGCATACATAAAATAAACAGATTATAATATATACAAGATCAAGATATAAGAATGCACATCACAGATGAACAGAAAATTAATGATTGTAAGGGGATTTAAAAATACTCTGCAGCCCAGAACGAGCATGTGGTCAAATATTAAGGAATAGGGGAAGCAAATGTAGAAGTTTAGAGGTCATGTACTGCTACAACATGCCATGAACAATGCCAAGATTCCCAGGCAAAACACATACTAAAATATCTGCAATGCACTGCACATCTCTTTGGATAAAAGTGTCTGACAAATGCATAATTTGAAATGTAAAGAATTGCTCAAAATTCATAAACACACTCACACACACTTCTTTTCCCTCCCAGTCATTAGTGATCCAAAAGTGGCTTTCAAAAATGTATTTACCAGACATATCAGGTTAAAAGTAAAAAGTCCTGTAGTCTCTTGCTTTATTCGTCCAGCTGAGAGAGGGGCTCCTGGTGGTCCCCATCATGTCAGCGGGCAAAAACGCTTACAGAATTGATAGAGGAAACAGTTTAAAGAGCATTTGGGAAAAGAGTGTTGATTCATTTGTTCACAGTCACTGATTGTTGCATTCAAGGGCTTTGTTTGTAAAAGTGATGGATGATAGCTGTTGCTCTCTTTCTTCATTCCAGTATTCCCCCCTCACATTCTACAGTCCATTATTGTTAACAAGGCCAAACATCTTAATAAAAACAGTCAATGTAGTTTTCCTTTGGGGGGAAAGGCTGCTAAAAAAGCATAATTTATTTTGAAGATGATAATTCATCTGTTCCCTGAATTTGACCAGTTATGGTCAGCGTTTAGTAGTGGTCAACATTTGGGACCATAAGACACAAGGGAAGTTAAATGTGGTGTTCTTGTATAACATCACATGCTGTGATGTGACAGAACAGACAGAGACAGACAGGTAATGTGTTTCTGGGCTGGTGTGGATCTCCCGGAGGAAACCGTTTCAGATAAATCATCCAGTAAATCAACAGTGTTCCCTGAGGCCCGTAGCTCTCTGGACAGCAAGCGTGCCTGCAGAGTTTGAGAACGGCTCTCGGGAGAAATAAACCATGTGCTGCAATATTGCTTCTCAACAAAATGAGAAGTGTTTGATTTGTTAGATTTGTACCTGAGGACCACCAGTGATGGGGAATTTAAACAACAGGATCACATGGGAAATCGACATGTTGCGTCCGAAAGTTCATACTGCCGAATTGCTGACAAGCAGCATCCCCAATCAGACATTTTTGCATCATTTCTACCGTGGTCACCACCTCCTCTCTAGTGCTACTGATAGCATGCCACATGAACAACCTCTGAGACACTGGTCCAGTGGGAGCCAGGAAGTAATCTCAATCACATAAACAATGACTACGTTTACATGGACACGTGAAAGTAGGTTATTGCGAGAAAGCAGCGTTCTTGTTTATATGCACTGTATAAGCGGTGAACTCTTTACTCCCGTATACATACAGCTCTGTCAGTAAGCAGTTTCTCCACAGCAACGTAACTTGTGTAAATAACAAACATGGTATCCGTGGAAGACTTCACTATGTTATTCCTCGTTGCTTCGCTTTATTTCCAGATATTCCAGAGATTTTGCTGAGTTTGTTTCCTTACCTTTCTAACGTGACCTGCAGCGGATTTGCGCTTCAATAGTGGGGTTTCCCTTTATGTAAAACTCTGGAAATTCCTCAATGTACCAGCGCAAATACGCGAACGTCAGTCAATATTTTATAGTTTATAGTGTATGGGCTTTTCCCACTGTACTCCCATAAATATTTTGTTAACTTGTTGTTGGGCTCCATCCTATGACATTTGTTATTCATTACATTTACATTACATTACATTTATGCATTTGGCAGACACTTTTATCCAAAGTGACTTACAGTGCACTTATTACAGGGACAATCCTCCTGGAGCAACTTGGAGTTCAGTGCCTTGCTCAAGGACACAATGGTGGTGACTTTGGGGATCGAACCGGCAACCTCCTGCTTACCAGCTCTATGCTTTAGCCCACTACACCACCACCACTCCCTCAAACACTTGCTAGAATGCCACTTATGTGTTAAGCTGGCCACTTAAGCAGCTTTCTCCAGGAGAAACCTTGGTGTGTTAAACCGCTTTCTCTTAATCCCTTAAATGGTGTGAGAAAATCGGCGTTCTGGTTTACATGACGTTTCAGAACGCCACTTTCTGAAAAACCCTGGAATAAACCGTAAACGTGGTCAATAATGAACGTGATTCAGAGGTTGCATTATGGTTAAATACTGTATTATTACAAGTTGTTTAGTAGAACTGGGGAAGATTTTTGAAAACTATTGGTTGCTACAAGCTACACATGATTTAAATTTCTTAAACTACAGTCAAGATACTTTTTTTTGAAAAAGTAGTTAGCTGCACTCCAAGCTACTTACAAAAAGTAGCTAACTACAAAGTATTTATGGAAGCAATAAGTTTTGATATCCATCTATCCACAATATGTTACATATATTGTGAGATATATATATATATATATATATATATATATATATATATATATATATATATATATATATCCTCAAATGAATCAGACATAATAAATAAATATACTCAAATTAATCAAATCTAATCAAAATCGGAACTGAATCAAATCGAATCGGGAAATCTGTATCAATATCCAGCACTATTATATATAGGGTTTTTGAATGAATTAAAGAGTGACAGCATTAAACTTGTACCGATACGTTTAAACAAAATCCAGTCCAAAAAATAGAATATAACAAAGTCGAAAACTGAACAAACCAATTCGCTAAAATTAATCAGACTTTACAAGACAACAAATAAGAAAGAGAGAACATTTAAGGAGAGTGTGTTTGATTATTACCTCTGCTCGCTCATTTGTAAGGCAGCATTCACAATACAATATGACATTAAAATAGCAAGGGAATGTTTTGTCATGCTACACCACTTTTGTTGGGAAAAGTTATTGTTTTGAAAACAGCTGAACTACTGTCCAGCAACTGAAAAAAAGTCACTGCCTTTAGTTTGTTAGAACATTTGCAGAAGTCAACCAAGGAACAAATCGACCTCACAACACAACTGGTACACTCACCTCCTGGGCAACTATGCTGGAAATCCGTACAGCCCGTCTCACCCTAGCATTCCGACTCCCAGGTGCCCCCTCCTGTGGGATACTATCACGCCCACTGAGGGACATTTCGCTCATCATCTGTTCACTCCCCCCCGAACAGCGGGCATCATACTGCCCATCCCGGGCTTGCCTGTCCGCCCCACGCGCCAGCACGGCCACGACCCCGGTGTTGTCCTCCCAAGCCCGGGCCGACCTAAGCTTTGCCAGTGCCACACGCTCTCTGTGTGTCTCTCCGTTTGGGCAGGCGCAGACGTGTTTGGGGCGCAGCTGGACCGCCGCTGTCGTTCCCTCGAGCGCTGCCACAGTCAAACTGCACTGACTCTAAAGTCTCAGCACTCGCTTCGTTCTCGCTGAAGTTCCCTCCTCTTGTGTTTCACACACTCTGAATCTGTCTTTTTTTAGAAGAGGAGTTAAAAAACGTGGGGTTTGCTTGTCGGTTCTCTTGTTTTCTCAGTCACAGTGTCTGAGCGAACGTCTGCCACTTGAGTTGTTTGCTGCCGTTTTTAACTAGATGCTCACGGCTCCACAGGCTGTCCTGATCTCTCCACACCTTCCTCTGCTGCTCCCCTACTCTCTGTCTCGCTCTCTCTCAGCATCGCTCCCGAATGGTTTCCCCTCCCCTCCGTTGATCCTCTACACTTGATCACTTCTAATTGGTTCTGGCTGTCTGATCCCCCCCACAGCTGTACAACACCATCAATTATCAGAACAACACAAGCTCATGCAGGATACCCCTTGCCTCTGTGGGTGTATGTGTTCACTCACCTGATTATGTGAAATCCCAAGTGCGATTCGGAGGCAACTTGTATCTTGATGCTTAATGAGAACTCTAGATCTTTGGCGACCCGGGACACTTTAGATTCTGTTTAATTTTGTGTCCTGGTACATCCAAAAGCTGTCCTCATTCGAACTGTGTACATTTGAGGAGGAATTGAGTCCCAGGAGGAAAACACAATTGCACAGGCCTTGCACATATGTTAGCACATTGAAAACCTATTTAGTCTTGAAAACAATGCAGTTTCCTTTAATTCTATCAAAACTACCAAGCGACAAAAGACGTCAACACGTTGTTTTTGTTATTGTAGGGCATATTGGCAACGAGTATCGTTTGTAACATCGTGACAATTTATTTATTGTTCAGATGTGTGCGTTGGTGTACTTCAAGACTTTTTGCAGAACAGTATTACAAGATGTTGCGTAAGGAGCGCAGAGTTGTAGAGAGATCAGTGCGATCTAAAAACTGTGAGAAACGTCTCGAGTCTGCAGAAATCCCCCCTTGACAGGTAGCAGGAGGAAACTGTTCCAAGTTTAAAACAGCACATTAGCATTCCAAAAAAATAGTCAAGTGTGAGAGAAACACGGCTTCAGATTTAGCTAACAAAACCCACATGGTTGCGTTTGACTTTCTTCTTCAGAACACAAATGAAGATTTTCAGAAGAATATCTCAGCTCTGTAGGTCCATACAATGTAAATGAATGGTGACCAGAACATTGAAGCTCCAGTAAGCAAATAAAGTCAGCATAAAAGTAATCCATACGACTCCAGTGGTTAAATCCATGTCTTCTGAATTGAGCTTGAAATCATGATCGTGCATGGAGACTGCAATGTCAAGATGTACAGTGAAAAAGGAGTTACATTTTAGTCTGTTCCCACCCAAAACCAACTGGGTTGCTTCAGAAGACATGGATTAAACCACTGGAGTTTTATGGATTACTTTTATGCTGCCTTCATGTGGTTTTTGGAGCTTGAAATTTTAGTCACCATTCACTTACATTGTATGTATCAGCAGAGCTGAAATATTCTTCTAAAAATCTTAATTTGTGTTCTGCAGAAGAAAGTCTCACATCTGGGATGTCATGAGAGTGAGTAGAAGATGAGATAATTTTCATTTTTGGGTGAACTATCCCACAATTTACCATCCAGTTATTACCACCAATTACTACCATCCAATTATTACCATCCAGTTATTACCATCCAGTTATTACCATCCAATTATTACCACCAATTACTACCATCCAATTATTACTATCCAATTATTACCATCCAGTTATTACCATCCAATTATTACCACCAATTACTACCATCCAATTATTACCATCCAGTTATTACCATCCAGTTATTACCATCCAATTATTACCATCCAGTTATTTCCATCCAATTATTACCACCAATTACTACCATCCAATTATTACCATCCAGTTATTACCATCCATTTATTACCATCCAATTATTACCATCCAGTTATTACCATCCAATTATTACCACCAATTACTACCATCCAATTATTACCATCCAGTAACTACCATCCAGTTATTACCATCCAGTTATTACCATCCAGTTATTACCATCCAGTTATTACCATCCAGTTATTACCATCGAGTTATTACCATCCAGTTATTACCACCAATTACTACCATCCAATTATTACCATCCAGTTACTACCATCCAGTTATTACCATCCAGTTATTACCATCCAATTATTACCATCCAGTTATTACCATCCAGTTATTACCATCCAAATATTACCATCAATACAATCTTTATCTTAACAGGCTTAAAAACACATTTAAAAACACAACATTATAATAAACATGATTTCTGTTGGTATAATTACCCTCTACTTTCACCTCAACACTCGTGACTTTAGAAGGCTTCTGGAAATCTCATGTGCTCAAGACCTTATTAAAGTACCAGCGAGGTGAGAAAGATCGACGGTCCCAGGGGGGCCATTCCTTCTGACACTGCCATGATCAACTCATTTAAGATGAGCAGCACACTTTAACCCAGCACTACTGTAAACGACAAGACAAGCCAATACACCGAGTAGGCTACAGCAGAGAGTACAATAAATATTCTTGTTAACGCAATTCGCAAACACCACCTGCACAGAGAGGCACACCGACTTCACTGAGACAAACTATGACGTTATTGTAATATAATGTAAATTACCTTTCATTAAAACTCATAGACAACATTTTATAGCCAAGATATAAAAAACTTAAAGGGACAGTTCACACAAAAATGAAAGTTCTGTCATTATTTACTTTCCCTCACATTAATTCAAACTTTCTGACTTTCTATCTTCTGTGGAACACAAAAGGAGATGTTAGGGTTGGACTAGTATGTGAATGATGACATAATATTCAATTAAAATTAATAAGTAGAAACAACTAAATATATTATAGCAAGTTAGAGTTTAGTCTACTTGCATCTAGTTACCTTAACTTAAATAGTTAAGTTCATTCTATATGATCACCAAGTTAAGTGAACTTAATTACACAAGTTTTGGTAGTTACTCAATTCAATTGAGGGAACGAGTTTACTCAGTCAGTTGAGTAAAGTCAACTTATTAGGATTTCCAGTGTACCTGTATACTAATACATTGTCCTCTTGTTTACATCATTTCTGTCAAGCCATTATATTCTATAAAGGCGCTCTTATGTTAGTTTTATTTTATATCAAATAATAATAATAAAAAAAGAATGGATAGCAGCATTTTTTTTCTTTATAGGGAAAAAAAAACCCAACAATCTTAAACAAGCCAAAACCTGTTTAATGGTCTTTGCTGGTTTAAGCTAATCTAGGTTGGTCAAAACGCCTCCAAAACCAGCAAACTAGACCAGCCTGATCAGACTAGGAGACCAGCTAAGACTTGTTTAAGATGTTTTTTTTTTTTTTTTTTTTTTAGCAGGTCCAATAGAGATCGTTATTCAATACCTGCCTGTCAGTATTCCAGCACACCGATCTCATAAATTATCGTGATGTTTCCCGCTGGGTCAAGGCAAAATGAGCTGGGGACAGATTCATAGTACAAAGAGAAGGTTATGAACCTAGCAAGGTTAACATGCCTGAGAGCTTAAATTTTATCAGCAAAGAAGTGCAATGACCAGCTAAAAAGATGGATTCTTCTTGGGGCACCACGCAGTAGATTTATCTGAATATATTGTGGTGAAAACACTGTTTTAAAAGACTTGGAAATGATAGCCCCAACAGGACTTTTGGTTTGACGTCCCTCTTGTGCATTATTAAAAAATATTAAAGATATTAATGATCTCACTATGTAACACAATTTTTCTTCCTGGGTAGTAAGTGTTATTTCCTAATTGCTTATGCCTCAAAAGTATAGAAAATGGCTATTATTCCCCACAAATTTGCTTTTGTGACCAGGACAGTGATATTTTGAAATGTACCTATTTCCAATGAGAAAACGGGCGAATTTGTGTCTTTTCGTTCACATAAAGTCAGAAAAAAACAACATATGAATCCAAATTAACATGTATGTACAAAAGATTTAGAAGTAGTTTTTCGAGATTTACGATTATACTGTAAATCACTTTCACGAATCAGCCCCCAAATGTACTCATCATACTTCAAGGCGTCCAGCAAGTTCTTGATGCTGTTGTAATCCTCTCTGAGGTGCACCGAGTGAGCCAGGGGAAGAGATGGGTACTTGTTACCATTATGAAGCAGCACGGCTTTGAGGCTCCTGGATGAGCTTCAATGAAGAGGCGCCACTCATTCTGGTTACAGGTGATTCCAATTGCCTCGAACAGACTAGTCACAGAAGCATGGCAGAAGCAGAGCCCATCTTGACGGGTGAAGAAGCTGGAAAAAGGTTGGTGACGCTTCCTCTGATCTGCGATTTGCACACTTTCATCCAACAAGTTCCACTGCTTGAGCCTAGATGTCAAAAGCTCGGCATTGGACTTGGTGAGACCAAGATCTCTAATCAAGTCGTTGAGGTCTTTTTGGTTGGGGTAGTATGGGTTTCTCGCCTCAGCTCCACCTCTGAATTTGTCATCTGGATCTACGTCTTCCTCAAGCTCTGACTTGCTGCTCTCTTATAAAGACGGCTGCTCTCTCTCCGGAGGAGTGGGTACGGGGAGCTCATGGCAGTGTGGCACCGGGGCGATGGATGAAGGAAGGTCCGGATACGTGGTAGCAGGTGCATTCTTGCCAGTCTGACGTTTGGAAGGGTCCACCATGCAGAAGTAGCAGTTGCTTGAGTGGTCAGTGGGTTCCCGCCAAATTCTTGGGATAGCGAACTTCATGGCTCTCTTTTCCCCTCTGTACCATCCTACAAAAATACTTTTATTTCACCCATGACTAATGTGTAAGAGATTCTTGCAACATTTTTCATATATGATATATTTTTTCAATAACATTGAAAATTGTAAAACATTTGAAAATTAAAAACTTTTACAATTTTAAAAATTAACTAATTTTATAACATAAAATTCCGAGTAACAATTGTCCGTCTTACCTTCCAGAGTTTATTGCAGTGCTCGCAGGTGAAATGAGGTGCCCAGGGTTTGTCTTGATCCCCGACAGGCATGCCGAAATATGCCTAGTAGGCCTCACACATCTTAGCAGATGCTTCCACGGAGTACTTTTTCGCTCTTATCTTGATAAATTGGCCGCAGACATAGCAAAATGCGTCTGCCGGATGCTTGCAGCCTCTTGATGCCATCTCAGGAAAATGCAGATATGTATCCACTTAGGCAGCTGGAACTAAACTGAACTGGTGGGCTTAAGGCCCCTGTATTTATACTACTATTTATATTACTGGAAATATCTAGAAAGTTCTAGAATTTAATCTATCTGGAATGTTCTGGAAAATAGGTACATTTCAAAATATCACTGTTCTGGTCACAAAAGAAAAGTTTGTGGGGAATAATAGCCATTTTCTATACTTTTGAGGCATAAGCAATTAGGAAATAACACTTACTACCCAGAAACCCCCCAAAAATAAATAAATAAAAATAAATGGTGTATTCTATGATCTAGATTTTTTCACTTGTTTTATCATCTGCCGGGTGAAAAATCTTAAGTGTGATCTCTTAGTAAAATAACAAGAATCCTTCATGTTTCAACACATAACCTTGAAACATATGGAAAATATCACTGTTGTGAACAATTTCAGAAACTGAGCAATTAGTCTTAAAATCTTCCAGATACATCATTTTCAACATTGGTGGTCATGAGGGAGTCTCCAGAAGACCCCAGAAGCACTCTCCGATCCTAATATGTAAATATATTAAGGACTGTCTCTTAAAAAGGTTTAATGTTTATGCCAGTATCTTTTCAGGCGCAGCGCCCAATCACATCAAAGAGAACTTTATTAATGAGATTATGACAAAAATGGCCAAAAAACACACGCGCTGACAGTTCGACTATCTTAACACGTTACACTGCACGCTGCCATATACGGTAAAAATAACAACAGCCCATGATATTGTGGAGAATTTAGTTTCATGTCCAGTTCAACTGAAACGTATTATGGTGTATTTATGGAATGGGCAGCATTTACGGTTCTCATCTGGTCTGTTTGTGCTTATGTTGGGGGATTCTGGTAAATTACAGACTAGACATATTTTAACTGGCTCATACCAGTAACTACAAAGCAGAACTGTAACATCAACTCGACATAATCACATTTATTTTAATTTATTTACATTCTATTTTTAATTGAATAATTTATGTAAGTGACCCATGTGCTTCCATTATAAGGTCATAATGTTAACCACCATTTTATGTATTTATAATTGACATTATGCCACATATAGTATCAATTGAGCTTTACTTGTATTGAACCCAGAACATTCTTTTATTATCACATTAAAACTGCAGTTAATTATGGCTTAAGGATTGATAGCTCCATTAAACACTGTCTCATTTCTTCAAGCCATAAGACAGTATAGATTTTTACGGTCAGTTGCTTGGAAGGTCAGTTCATGGTCTTCTTGCAGTCAGTGGACTTTCTATCGAGGGACTTTAAACCATGTTCTTGAGCACAGAAATCGACTGTATTAACACAGGAGTCAGGCAGTAAACATCTAATCCTGTTGTGCTTCCTGTTTAAATCGAGGCACTTAACTAATATTGATGCAGCACACACTCTTAGAAAAAAAGGTTCTTTGGGGTTCTATATAGAACCCTAGAATTCTTCACTCAGCTCCAAAGAACCCTTTTTGCCAAAAAGGTTCTATTTACAAAGATTTACAAAAAAAAAGAACCCTTTTTGCACAGAAGTGTTCTTTAGGCTGACAATTGCTTAATGTATGTGTGTATGTGTATAATTGACATTATTCAAAGTTTTATTTATACATAATTTTGGACAAATCACTTTTGCATTTGCATTTCATCCTGCAGAAAAATACAACTCTTTCAATTTACGTCTTTAGCTTTGGGTTTAATTAGAAAAGGATAAATTACAGTTCCCTTTAAGAGGACAGGTTTATCTCCGTATCAATATACAGTCTACGGTACAGTCTATTCTTGACTCATAATTCAACAACAGATGCATACAGTTGTGTTTATCATAAACAGAATAAAACTGAAGCGTGTAGCGCTGGTTATTTTTTAATCCTATCTACATAGTGCTTAGGCGCATTTAAGCCACGCACTCGCAGACGCGCAACTAGCACGAAAGATCAAAACGCGCGAGCATCCTATTTCAAATTTTAACGGTCAAGGAAAGTCGATTGAGCTGAAACAGGCTTCGCTTAGTTCGCCTACAAATGACGACGAAATGCAGTGATGTTTTTCTTCTGCCAACGTGTTCGTTTGGTGAGATTTCTCCTGTTCACGCACATCTCTGAAATTCTTGACCCAAGAGAACTCGGCTGGTCGAAGAGCGTAGATGATTGGTTAAAACCATTCGTGGGTGTGGTTTGGACCTGACGCTTTTTAATTACAATCGCACGTGCCAGCTGAGGAGTTGTTACCTAGGTTACTGTCGTTAAAATAGATATCTTTGAAGCCCATCTCTCAGAGATTTACAAATATATTATGTAAAATATATTTTTTTTACATAATTTGCAACACAAACTCTACAAAGATAGCGCGGCCACGACAAATGTGTGGAGAGTGATTTGAGCTTTTATAAGTGAAAGGGGACATGAGAAATTTAATAAAGCAAATAAGCGGCGGTCCACAGAGAGAAAAACCTGCATTACTGGCTTTACTTGTGGCTGGAACAGTATGTTAAATACATGACATCACCCTAAGTGAACTAATTTTAAAACGATGTCGCGTATAGTATATACCTAGGGTGCTCTAGTTCGTCCAGGAGAAAAAAGTTTAGCTTCTTCCAAAGTATAAACCAGGCTTGAGAGGGCGAAATTACCCTGGTAAGTGAGAGAAATAAATTAATTTGTTGATTGTTTCCAGGTCTGCAATACTTTCCACCAGGAGGTTAGTAATTTCACTACACTTGAATCACTAAAATCTCTTTAGTAATCCTGATGAAAGGTTATGTTATAATTTACTTTTCTTTCCACCTAGAAAATGGTCTTCTTGCAGTCAGTGGACTTTCTATTGAGGGACTTTAAACCATGTTCTTGAGCATAGAAATCGACTGTATTAACACAGGGGTCAGGCAGTAAACATCTAATCCTGTTGTGCTTCCTCTTTAAACCGAGGCACTTGACTAATATTGATGCAGCACACACTCTTAGAAAAACAGGTTCTTTGGGGTTCTATATAGAACCCTAGAATTCTTCACTCAGCTCCAAAGAACCCTTTTTGCCAAACTTTCCTGGTGGAAAGTATTGCAGACCTGGAAACAATCAACAAATTAATTTATTTCTCTCACTTACCAGGGTAATTTCGCTCTCTCAAGCCTAGAAAATATGGGAAAAAATGAAACAAGTTTCCAGGAGCACATCACAGCCAAACATTGAACTAAGCCAACTGCACTGATTAATGTCAAAGAGAGCAAGTGATGGAAATGTTTCAATTTCTCAATCTGTAAGTATTTGTTGTTTGAAGTTTTGTCAATCCACACATCTTATCACGTGGCTCGTTGTGCATGACACCGCGGAGAGACTCACAGCATGTGGAGGCTCATGCTACTCTCCACGATCCACGCACAACTTACCACACGCCCCATTGAGAGCGAGAACCACTAATTGCAACCGCGAGGAGGTTACCCCATGTGACTCTACCCTCCTTAGCAGCCGGGCCAATTTGGTTGCTAAGGAGACCTGGCTGGAGTCACTCAGCACACACTACCAGGGGTGAGCAATAGTCAGCATCAATACTCGCTGAGCTACCCAGGCCCCCCAATAATTATGTATTTTTAATTGAAGATTCCATATTAATTGAACATGAGTTTTTAGCAAAGACCTTCACCTTACACAGAGAGTATTTCTGAAGTTCTGGCCACCAACATCATCAGAGCCATGAGAAGTGAAATTCAAAATGGACATTTGACTTCAAAACAGTGACATAAACAATGTCATAAAAGGAATATCTTAAGAACCTTAAAAAGGGTTCTATATAGAACCTTTTGGGGGGTTCCAAATATGAAGCGAGCGATAGAACCCTTTTGGGTTCTATATGGAACCTTTTCTTCTAAGATTGCAGGTGTCTTTCAAACACTTCAAACAATTCATTTAGTCGCCATTTCTGCACATTAAATATTTGCCAGCAGGTGACGACAAATTAGTATCTTTATGTGTTATGAGTGAGTCATTGATTCAATTGATTTGTTAAAAAAACACCAAGTTTTTCTGCCGTGAAGAGTCAGTGTGCGAAGCAGCATTTTTATATTTACTGTACATCAGTAATAATTTATGTCTAGTTTTCAACCATCAATTGGCATGGTGTGTTTGCTTGGTTCCATGTACGTTCCTCGAATCTGCATTCTTCCGGCAATGCTGACGGAACACCGTACAAAAATACTCACTGGAGCCACAGCACACTCCAGAATGTACCACATAGCCACTGTAGTCCAACTGCCGAACGCATGACCCTTATTAGCCGGTTCTTTTGAATCTACACCGCATAACATACAGTGGCAATAAAAAAGTATGTGAACCCTTTGGAATTACCTGCATTTATGTCAAAATTTATCTTAAAATCTGGTTAGATGAAGATTCATCTAAGTAACAATATTGAACAAACACAATCTGTTTTAACTAATAACAGATAAATTATTGTATTGTTCTTACATATTGAATACATCATTCAAACATTCACAGTGCAGGTTGGAAAAAGTATGTGAACCCCTAGGCTAATGACATCAACTAAAGCCAGTCAGGAATAATTGGCAAACATTGCATCCAATTAATGAAACAAGATTGGAGGTGTGGGTTATAGCTATTTTGACTTATAAAAAGCACCCAAACATATTGAGTTTGTTATTCACAAGAAGCATCTGCTGATGTGGACCATGCCTTGCAAAAAAAGAGATCTCAGAAGACCTACAATCAAGAACTGTTGCTTTGCATAAAGCTGGAAAGAAGAGCTTAGATATTCATCTGTCAACATTTAGACAAACTGTCTATAAATGGAGTTGATTTAGTACTATAGGTACTCTCACTAGAAGTGGCCATCCAGCCAAGATGACTCAAAGGCACACCGCAGAATGCTCAATGAGGTAAAAATAAAATAAAAAAACAGCTAAAGACTTGAAGGAATAATTGTAATAATTGTAATTGATTAACATCTCTGTTCATGAGTCTACTATAATGAAAACATTAAACAGGTATGTGTTCATGGCAGGACATCATGAAGGAAGCCGCTGCTTTCCAATAAAAACATTGCTGCACACCTGAAGTTTGCCAAAGACCACCTTGACACTCCACAACGCTACTGGAAAACTGTTTTGTGGACTGATGAAACTAAGGTTGAATTGTTTGGAAAAGAAAATGCAGCACTGCATATGGCATAAAAAGGGCACCGCATACCAACATGAAAACATCATCCCAACTGTGAAGTACAGTAGAGGAAGTAACAGGATTTGGGTCTGCTTTGCTGCTTCGGGGCCTGGACTTCTTGCCATCACTGAGGGAAAAATGAATTCCCAAGTTAATCAAGATGTATCCTACAGGATAATGTCAGGGTGGCTATATGTGCCAACTGAAGCTCAGTAGAAGTTAGGTGATGCAGCAGGACAATGACCCTAAACATCAAATTAAATCCACTAAAGAATGGCTTAAAAAAGAAAATCCATCTTTTGGAGTGTCCCAGTCAGAGCCCAGACCTTAACCCAATAGAGATGCTGTGGAATGACATCAAGAGAGCCATTCACACCAGACATCTCAATAATATGGCTGAGCTGAAGCAGTTCTGTAAGGAAGAATGATCCAAAATTCCTTCTGAACGTTGTGCAGGTCTAATCCACAGCTACCGGAAACGCTTAGTTGAGGTTATTCCTGCCCAAGGAGGATCAGCCAGTTATTAAATCCAAGGGTTCACTTACTTTTTCAACATCACTGTGAATATTTAATATGATGTGTTTAATAAAGACATGAAAGCATATTAAGCACATTGTTGTTTGTCTATACTTGTGACTTTGATGAAGATGACATCACATTTTATGACCAATTAATACAGAAAACCAGCTAATTACAAAGGGTTCACATACTTTTTTTGCCACTGTACAGCTCGAACAGTTTAGCCTGATTCATTAACAAATGACCCTCATGAGCCGGTTCTTTTATCACCAGAGTTCTGTATGAAGCACTGGATATTAAATTGCCTGTTCATCATCAAGGATGTCAGATGTTTCATATTATACCTGAGAAGCCCCTCAGGATTCGTGGACTCTGTCTTAACCAGCACGCAGGTCATGGGCCTATTTGCTGAAACTCATTAATCTTTTATGAAATTATTTTTATGGCAACTTTTTACTGATCAAAATGGTGTCCTCAAATGACTCAAGCCATTTCATTCTCTTCTCATTAGGCTGAAAATACACTCGAGATTGAAATCCTGTAAACCTGCAGAACTCAAGCTTGGACCTAACAGGTAATAAAGTTCAGGCTGTGATCAATTCCGTTTAAATAGCGTGAGTAGCTGAGTGCATATGTTTGGTGTTCTAAAAGAATAGTTGCCTGTATTTCCTCTGCTATTTCCCGGGATAACAAATGACACCATTACTCCAAACACAGAGTCTCTGCCCCACTTACCTCTGGTGTGCTGCGGTCGGCATCTCTATTCCACCGAACACTTCACTCATGTATCTTAACACACACACAATGCCAATGTGCTGACACGTCTTTTGTAAAAACCAGGTGCATTTAGCTGTGGGTGTACAGCATGATTCCACATTCACTCTAATAAGGAGTCTACAGGGTTTAGAAAGGGTTTTGTGTTATATTTAACAAAACATTTAATTGAGAACTGTGTGAATTCTCTACAATTCAAAACAAATTCTGAGTAGGGCTGGGATATATAGGCGAGCTACAAAAAAAAAAAAAAAAAGAAAGAAAGAAAAAAAGCCAATATTTTTCAGCCTTTTGATGATATTTGATATAGGATACCTTGATATTTATGTAGGCTATTTGCTCAGAAATGGCTAAACATTTATTTAGAACTTTTTTTTTCAGTTAGAGAAACCATAATTTCCACCAAACAGACATTGTTTCCAAGTAATGTAGATTCAAAATTTTTGCAACAAAAACACAGTAAAAATCTGGTTAAAATGATCAAGACATGCTTTTTGCATTATGTTCCACATATTTTAATACAATAAAATGCAACATGGAGACTTCCGTGAAAATTTTTGAGTGATAATGCAAATGAATTAATACTATTACATCTTTAACCTATTAACGCTCTCATACTCAGTGAAACTAGACATGCTTTTTAGGAAGCTTAATGGCCAAATAAAAAGCACATGGGTCAATGACGCTCATTTTTGTATTTAAAAAAAAAAAAAAAGCCAGGTTGCTTGGGTGGGTAGAGTCACGTTTGGTTAACCTCCTCGTGGTCGCTATAATGTGGTTCTCGCTCTCAGTGGGGTGTATGGTGATTTGTGCGTGGATGCTCCAGAGAATAGCGTGGGCCTCCACACGCGCTAGGTCTCTGCAGTAACGCGCTCAACAAGCCACCTGATAAGATGCACGGATTGACGGTCTCAGACGTGGAGGCAACTGAGATTCGTCCTCCGCCACCCGGATCGAGGCGAGTCACTACGCCAGCATGAGGATTTAGAGCACATTGGGAATTGGGCATTCCAAACTGGGGAGAAAAGGGGAGAAAAAATAAATAACATTTTTAAAAGTTAAAAAAGTTATTGATGGGGGGCCTGGGTAGCTCAGCGAGTAAAGACGCTGACTATCACACCTGGAGTCGTGAGTTCGAATCCAGGGTGTGCTGAGTGACTCCAGCCAGGTCTCCTAAGCAACCAAATTGGCCCGGTTGCTAGGGAGGGTAGAGTCACATGGGGTAACCTCCACGTGGTCGCTATAATGTGGTTCGCTCTCAGTGGGGCACATGGCGAGATATGCGTGGATGCCACGGAGAACAGTGTGAAGCCATCACACGCGCTATGCCTCCGTGGTAACGCGCTCAACAAGCCACATGATAAGATGTGCAGATTGACGGTCTCAGACGCGGAGGTAACTGAGATTCGTCCTCCGCCACCCGGATTGAGGTGAGTCACTACACCACCACAAGGACTTAGAGCGCATTGGGAATTGGGCATTCCAAATTGGGGAGAAAAGGGGAGAAAAAATAAATAAATAAATGCTGTTGATAGCATTGCTCCTGTAAAGGTCTGGACGATCACTGGCAGGAGAAACACAACAGCAGTGAAAAACATGAAAAGAAAATGCAGGAAAGCAGATGAATGTGGCAGAAAACACAACTTGAAGTCCATTATAATATCTATAAAGACCGCTTTCATGCTTTCAATTTGGAATTAGGCACATCTAGGCAGACCTTCTTCTCAAACATTATTAACAGCAATATAAACAACACCCGCACTCTTTTTGCTACTGTAGAGACTAACAAACCCCCTAACACAGGTTGCCTGTGAAATGCTCTCTGACAGATAATGCAACGAGTTTGCATCTTTTTTCATGAAGAAGATAAATGATATTAGAATGGCAATCAGCTCGTCCTCATGTTGCACTAAGGTCAGACAGGACCTGCCACAAAAACTTAAGAAATTAGTCACTATGTCTGAAAATAGTACAGCATCTTAAAACTTCAACCTGCTGTCTTGACACACTCCCCACAACATTTTTCAAAATGTGTTTATCTGTCTGAAAAAAGATCTGTTAGAAATAGTAAATGCGTCACTCTTTTCAGGCACATTCCCGAAGTCCCTGAAAACTGCAGTTGTCAAGCCCCTTCTTAAAAAGAGCAATCTAGATAACTCAATATTGAACAACTACAGACAAATTTCAAATCTTCCTTTCACAGGCAAAATCATTGAAAAGGTTGTTTTCAATCAGCTGAACAAATTCTTTATCTTGAATGGCGGTTTCCGACCGCATCACAGCACAGAGACAGCGCTCATAAAGATCCTAAATGATATTCGGCTAAATACTGATTCAGGCAAAATGTCAGTGCTGGTATTATTAGATCTCAGTGCTGCTTTTGACACTGCTGACCACAACATTCTTCTAAACAGATTGGAAAACTGGATAGAGCTCTCTGGGACGGCCCTCAGCTGGTTCAGGTCATATCTGGAAGGGAGGGGTTACTATGTGAACATAGGCAACTATGAATCTGAGTGGATACCCATGACGTGTGGAGTCCCACAAGGCTCAATTTTTGCACCGCTCCTGTTCAACCTGTATATGCTCCAACTAGTCCAAATTATGAAAAAGAACCAAATTGCGTACCATAGCTATGCAGACGATATCTATCTAGCCCTATCGCCAAATGATTACAGCCCCATACACTCTCTGTGCCAGTGCATTGATGAAATTAACAGTTGGATGCGCCAAAACTTCCTTTAGTTAAACAATGACAAGACAGAGGTCATTGTATTTGGCAACAAAGGTGAAATTCCAAAGGTGAATACATACCTTGACTCCAAGGGCCTAAAGGCAAAAAATCAAGTAAGAAATCTTGGTGTCATTTTGGAGTCAGACCTTAGTTTCAGAAGTCACATCAAAGCAATAACTAAATCAGCCTACTATCATCTAAAAAATACAGCCAGAATTAGATGTTTTGTATCCAGTCAAGACTTATAAAAACTTGTTCATGCATTCATCACCAGTAGGGTGGACTACTGCAATGGACTCCTCATGAGCCTTCCCAAAAAGACCATTAGACACCTGCAGCTCATTCAGAATGCCACTGCCAGCATTCTCAACTGAACCAAAAGATCAGAACATAATACTCCAGTCCTCATGTCTTTACACTGGCTTCCATTTACATTTAGAATTGATTTTAAAGTACTATTACTCGTTTATCAATCACTCAATGGCATAGGACCTAAATATATTTCAGATATGCTTGTCATTAGGATCAAGTCAGTTAGACATACAGAGGGTTCACTCAAAACAAGGTGAGACAGCGTTTAGCTATTATGCCACCCGCAGCTGGAACCAGCTTCCAGAAGAGGTTAGATGTGCCCCAACAGTAGCCACATTTAAATCCAGACTGAAAACACATCTGTTTAACTGTGCATTTAGTGACTGAACATTGTGCTGCACTTATTGATTTCACTGAATCATTTTGCTTTTGTCTTTCTTTCATTTCAATTATTCTATTTTATAATTTGTATTTTATTTTTATATAAATTTTTCTTATTCATTTTAATCATTTTAATTTTTTTTTTCAAATTTATTTTATTACTTTTTATTCTTATTTCATGTTCTTAATTGGTTTTTATTTTTATAATGTATGTATCTTGTATTTTCTTTCAAATGTATATGTAAAGCACACTGAATTGCCATTGTGTATGAAATGTGCTATATAAATAAACTTGCCTTGCCTTATATACAACAGTTCAATGAACAAGTAAATAAAAAATAAAAAAAACTGAGTACAGTCATAAAAAAGGCATTTGTGCATGGAATTACTTTCTTACACGATGGATCAGAATCTGCCGTTGCTGGTTCAAAACAAATGATGCATCCAAGCCTCTCAAAAACATCATTTTAGAACTAGCATCATGTTTTGGGCTGTTTCTAACAAGTTATTGGAGACACAAGGATGTGTGTGTGTGTGTGTGTGTGTGTGTGTGTGTGTGTGTGTATGTGTGTGTGAGAGAGAGAGAGAGAGAGAGAGAGAGTGTGCGATCACCTGTTGCCACTCCCAAGCAGAGATGCTATAGTCTGTTAGTCAGCTTTCTGAAGATAATGTCATTTTGGTGAAATTCATCCTGTTTTCTCAGTGGAAAAATAGCCGTCCAAGCGGGGGTATTCCTCTCTACTTCGTGGTAGCCGGTACACAAGAGTCTTTCACTATAGAAACCGCAATCTCCTCCGCCATTTTGAACAGTACGTCCTCTCCAATGTGGAAACTCCGGTAAGAAGTAAGCGCCTTGAGTTTGTGTTATTAATCAGTCTGTTGTGTCTCTCAGCTGTGATGAGCCATAATGCTGACATTGTTAGTTTAAAGCCGTTTAAAGCTATTTCCTAACTTTAGTAGTGTAGTAATAATACGAGCGATCACGGAGTGCTGGTGAATGAAAACACTGACTGATGCTGACTCACTTCACGTCACCAACTGGCTCATCTTACACACAAAAATGGTCTTTTGCCGCCACCTGCTGGCTAAAATATGTAATGTCATAAAATTAAATGTAAAGAGACAGATAGCTCTTAAAACATCTGCACTGCTATTACACTTTAATTTAGAAAGGCATGAACACAAGTGGAGTGATACACACAGTGAAGCGTTCGGGTGATGATGGTGTGAGACCATCAGTACTCATGGAACATCTCTTGTCCATTCGATTCGAGGACCGGAACTAACTGTTGTATATTATCTTTTACAGTACATGACGGTTACACCACATAACATTTTTTAAGTCATTATTTTATGTATTTATTTTTTTGTTGAAAATGACAAACCAAAATGGACACAAAAATGACATTTCTAAAAACTTGAAAAGTGGGAGATTTAATATATATATATATATATATATATATAAATACTGTCATACTGGACAACCTTATTTGTCTCTGACCCATATTACAATTATCACAATATTCATAGTGTTGCTTAATTTTATTTTGCCAGCAAACTCATTCTGAATATATTTCCAAGCCCATGTTCCTAGCATCTGAAATTTCACTACGTAAAGTTCCTCAATATGTCTTTGAAAGCTGTCACAGTATTTCCAATGATTTAACTATCAGCTTAAGAAAAAAAAAAATGTTTCACAGTTGTGTGGTAGAGATAAAATCCCACAATGTCACTGAAAATCAGTCATAGACTTTATCTGCCTCTAAAGAAAAGATCAACTGGAGCTTTTCAGTTGAGTAACTGCCACCACCGGTGCAGACGTGTGACAATGGCGGGCGAGATCCATCTTAAACGTGTCAAAGAAAAATGAAGACATGTGATGCTGCAGTGACTCAAGGTGAGTGAAGGACAGTTCAGTCATTTTTATACTGCCACTTTACTGAAGTCAAACCATAAGCAGAATATGAGCTTCCATGAAAAGATGAAACTCGGTTGATGGATTAATTCCATAATATCAGGATGAGAGCAAAGACTTCCTGATTAAGTCAAACATGCAAGAAGGTCAGTGTTGGTTGGATGAAAGCTTGACCAGTTAAACCCGAAATGGCCACAATTGTTGTTAGTCAACATGAAATGACATTCGCAACCCATTTTACTTCCATAATCTGACACATATCCAAGAGTTTGAGAATTTTCCTCTATTTGCCATCTGGACACAAAAAATAAAACTGTGCTTGCTTTGAGTCTAAGTGGTCGTACAAAACAAAAAAGTGACACCTTTGGTATTCAAGGTCAGAATTGACCGACCATTGAAAATGAATGGGAAAGACAAAAAAAACAGGAAATAAATCAGCCAAAATGCAGAAAAAACTCATAAATTACAACTCTAAAACATCCCCAATGCAAAACATACACACCCACCTACACACAAACACATTTAAACACACAAACATGAACTGGTGAGACTATAACACAGAGCCTTTTTTTTTTACATTTGTCAAAAAAACAAAAAACAAAACAAAAAAAAACAGTCATAATGCTAAACACACACTCAGAAATGAAGGGGTTAAACACTTACAAGGCAGAACACACACACACACACACACACACACGCACACAGCATCTTTTGGTCATTATTGGCATTACAAGTCATCTGTTGTTTTCCAGCTGATGACAGCAATCTCTCTCTCTCTCTCACACACACACACACGTGCAAATTACATTTTTACTATAGAAAGTTTGAAATTGCAGAATGTTTACTCTGATTCTTCTGTTTTATACTCTAATTCAATTTTCAGAATTTTGCAGTTCATTTCTGTTTCTAGATGTTCATTTTCTTGACAGTATTATGCATTTACTTTGAGTTAATACATTTTTATGTTTAAAATAAATTATTGTTAGAAAAATGCTTAATCTGTGTCTTCTGTTTGTAACACCATGGTCAGGTCTGATTGCAAGCATAATGACATTAACGGCAAAAACTGACACTTCAAATCAATTTTAAAAATGCTAAACTTTGACAAATAATAGTTTGATAATGTCTAAATATATATCCAAATGCATATCTTGTGATAAAATATAAAATTAGGTTACAACAAGCCATCAGACTACACAGTCAGTGACTACAGTCATCTACTGGCTGTTATTGGCATGATATGGTTTTCAAGTCATGTTATTTATATTTTGTTCACCTGATGGCAGCTATCTGCATTCAATTTATGTCACATTCTCATATTTTCTTCATGTTTTAACTTATAGAAGTGCAGGTTCTGAATTATTTTTATTTTTATTTTGTTTTTTTAACATTGCTTATTTTTATATGCACATGAATGGTAAACTGTTCTTATAAATAAGATCAAAATAGCATAAAATGCCAAAAGAAATGCTTAATTTTATTGTTCTTACTTCAGGGAGGGAAGAAGAAAAATTACCACGAATACCAAAGGGAAGTGCTATTTTTCAGTATCATAGGAGTGTTAAAACATGATAAATGTACCTGAGAAGCAAAATTATGTAAGGTCATAAGACTTGTTTTCAAATAATATATTTTGAAGTATAAAAATAAAAAAAAATACCCCAACGTTTTTAAGCATAAGCCACACAAAGTTTTTTTAAATGTTTGCTTAAAACAAGAATAAATGCCAGTGGGGTAAGAAAAATCAACTGTAGACTCCTCATTCTCAACAATTAAAAAATGTCTCTAAGTAGGGCTGGATTATATAGGCTAGCTAAAAAAAAAAAGTCAATATTTTTAATCTTTTTGACTATATTTGATATAGGATACTGTAGAGCTGAGGAGGGCGGGGCCGGGCTGGAATGAGACACACCCGGTCCCCAATCAGACTGATGGGGCGCGCGAGGGATAAAGGCGGCCGGGGACGACAGTTCGAGAGAGAGAGAATTACAGACAGCTGTGCTGTGTTTTTAGTTGTGTGTTTTTGGTTGTGTTTTTAGTTAATAAATTATTATTTAAGTTGTCAAGCCGGTTCTCGCCTCCTCCTTTCCTCAAAACCCCCCTTACACTGGTGCTGAAACCCAGGAAGGAGGAGGGATTCCCATCGCAGAGTCCTCGACACTGCCGTCCACCCAGGGGAGCGCCGCTGCCGTCCGACGGGGGACGGAGTAGCCCGACTACCCGGACGCGGGGAACGGCCGCCGTCCGCGAGGCGAGTGGGGACGGGACTCCCCGACCGCCTGGAGCGAGGGAGCCGCTGCCGGGGGCGGAGGAGTGCCCTGCCGTCCCCCGGGAACGCGGAGGGGTCGGGAGAAGACCGCCGTCCGCGGGGGGAGGAGGGAAGCGACTTCCCGACCGCCTGGAGTGGTAGGGCCGCTGCCAGGGGCGGAGGAGAGTCCCCACGGGACGCCGGGAACGCGGAGGTGTGTTCTGTCCGCTGGGGGTCGGAGGTCTGACTCCGGTCCGCCCGGGGAGGAGCGGCTGCAGTCCGCCTGAGAGGGTGGAGTAGTGATCGAGGACCACGCGACGGCGCATCAGAGAACCGGTGAGTTTCTTTTTCTCTCTCTCCTCTCTCTCTCTCTGCCGCTCCGTGTTGGCCTTTCCCTCGCCATTTTGTGTTGTTGTTTTTTCCCCTCCTGTCTCCTCCCAGGTCGAGGAAGGCGGGGAGGACCCGCCGGCAGTCGGGGCATAAGGCACACCCCCCCACCCGGAGAGGAAGGGTGGGGGGATGTACGTCATGCCGGGGGCTCCCCGGCCTGCGGCAACGCCGGGAGGAGTGTAGAGCTGAGGAGGGCGGGGCCGGGCTGGAATGAGACACACCCGGTCCCCAATCAGCCTGATGGGGCGCGCGAGGGATAAAGGCGGCCGGGGACGACAGTTCGAGAGAGAGAGAATTACAGACAGCTGTGCTGTGTTTTTAGTTGTGTGTTTTTGGTTGTGTTTTTAGTTAATAAATTATTATTTAAGTTGTCAAGCCGGTTCTCGCCTCCTCCTTTCCTCGAAACCCCCCTTACAGATACCTTGATATTTATGTGGGCTATTTGCTACGAAATAGCTTAAAATCGTAAAAAAAAAATTCAATAAGAGAAACAAAATTTCCAACCAAAAGGACATTGTTGCCAAGTACAGTAGATTCAAAATATTTGTAACAAAACAGTTAAAATCTAGTTAAAATGATTAGTAATGATTTCAAAGTTTCTTTAAGGGTGTGTAGGGCTAAAGTGAATCAGTGAATCATTTACTTTATGTGAACTAGTTCATTTAGATGAGCTGCCTGAGACAACAGACTCACTCAAATTCCCAACACTAAATCTAAAGGAATTGTTTATTTTAAGCGTTTTTTTTATTTTATTTTATTGTCCAAAAGAACCGATTCATTTAAATGATTCAGTTTTCACAGCGCTACATGAGAGAGAGAGGACAGTTTAGGTGAGTGTGTTTGATTCCTCCCTCGACTCCAATGCTCCGTTCGCAATACAATGTGACAAATGAATCGTTTCTTGACTCTACAGTGCTGCTCGTTACTGGAAAAGGAACTACTGTCATGCTACTGAAAAATGTAGTTAAGTTAGTAGCGTTGATACTTTTAGTTAAATTCTCCATAATACTGATGTTAAGATATATTTACTGGAAAACAAGCAAAAAACTGATTAAGAAAATTACTTTTTGTTTTTTCTAGTGTTGAAGGGAAAAGGCTAAAAAAGTAAAAGGGATTCGAGATATCAGCTGAAAAAGAAACTCGTTTCATAAGCAAAGCAAGTTAAAAGATTACCAATAAAAAATTAAAAAAATTGTTTCGAATAACACACACCAATGAGTCCTTCACAGTAAGACTAAGCATGTATTAATTTTGATTTCATGTTCACTCTGAAGGCTCACTGTAGTCTCATTATTGCTCGGCTCTTCCCTGAGGATGTGAGAGGGAATCTAGTGAACGCAGCAGCGTGGCGATAGATCACGTGTCACTTCACGTGGGCTCTCCTTTAATGGACAAACCCCACATTCATCACACAGCTCAAATAAGCCCACTTAGTTTGAGACCTGAGACTCCCGGGACGAGGCTGGATTAAAAATATACACGGATGTTTCTGTACAAAATTGAGTGTTACGCTAGTGTCTACTTGATTCAACAGCAGGAAACCTTGCAAAGTGGTTGTAGGGTGTTCTGAGGGGGTTTACAATCTAAATGGTTGCAAATGTATTTTCATCTTTGTTTTGGGTCAAGTCTAAGCTTAAAATGCTCTGCGTTTCACACTTAAGAATTAATAGTTTTTACGTAAAAGGTTACTATGCAAACAATACATTAATGTAAATAAGCAAGTTTCTTTACCTGTCTACACCGTTGCTTTTTATCGAACTCACAGGAGTGTAATGGTATTGTTGGGCACTCTTTTTAAGATGGTACTAAATAAAGGTAGACCTGATATTGAAGAACTGATAACTAGGGGTGTAACGATCCATTGATCTGGATCGATGCAACGATCAAATCACCAATGATACGATGTCATTGATTCAATGCGTAAACATCGATGTATAGTTTTTTAAAGATGAACCTTTATTTTGAAATTCTCTTGCCAGCCATATACGTATGTATTTCCGCCAGGCGATGCAGCAACCTTATGATATTCATCTTTCTTTATAAGCACTAAATATGCTTCTCATGTGGCCACACGGATGTGCGTGGAGTGATTGAAGCCTTGCGATGTGCTCTATTAGTGCTTGCCCGTCAAAAGGGCTGCGAGTTCCGATTATAAGATAATGCAGAATGGCTCATATGTGCAATTAAACTGGGCTTCCCTCGATATCGTGGCGCATGCAACACATTTGAATTCTACATGAGAATTTTCTATTCTAAAGCGCTATGTATGGAGCAATGGACCATTTTCACAAAACTGTTTTGACACGTTTCCACCTTCTTTTTTTTTTTCTCCCCTTTTCTCCCCAATTTGAAATGCCCAATTCCCAATGCACTCTGAGTCCTCATGGTGGTGTAGTGACTCGCCTCAATCTGGGTGGCGGAGGACGAATCTCAGTTGCCTTCAATCTTCAAACTAAAAGTCTAAATCCTTCTAGTGACCTCTAGTGGCCGCTAGGGAGAATTTCCCAAGTGTTACAGAGCCCCCCATCTAAGGAGTGGCTCCTGATGCCCATAACACATAAAACAAAACAAACAACAACAACAAAAATTGTTCATAGGAATTGGGAGACTCAGGAGGCGGAGGCTCCTCAGATGGAGCTACAGGAGGCAAGGGCTCAGGGGGCGGAGCTGCAGGCGGTGGAGGCTCCGGAGATGGAGCCACATGAGGCAAATGTTCAGATGGCGGAGCTGCAGGCGGCGGAGGCTCCGGAGATGGAGCCACATGAGGCAAATGTTCAGATGGCGGAGCTGCAGGCGGCGGAGGCTCCGGAGATGGAGCCACAGGAGGCAAGTGTTCAGATGGCGGAACTGCAGGAGGCAGATGTCCCAATGTGTATACTGGATTTGCACTTTTCAGAGAGCTCAATAAAAAATTCTAATTTTATTTAGGTTGCATTTGTGAGATAATAAATGTAATTGATTGTGTAAAATCTAGCAAATAATATCATAATATCTATCGCAGGCCCCTGCATCGAATCGAAATCGCATCATGACAGACTTTGAGGTATCGCTTGCTTAGAGAATCGATATAAGATCGTATTGTGATGAAACTTGCGATTTACACCCCTACTGATAACCACCTAACAAGGAAAATGTGGGTAATGCTTAACATAAGGTTTTAACAGTAAAAATGTATACTATGTTTAACAAGAGAATACATGTACTTTTTACCAGTGTTGCAGTAGTGTCTGAAGAGATAGGCATACTGTGAATTTATAAAGGACCCCTCTCCCCCCTAAAAAAATAAAACATGCACCCGGTCTCTAAAATTCATTTATTTATTTATTTACAGTGCATATGTAAAATGTATAAGAAATATATTTTTACCCTAAACTTACAAAATGTATATTAGGGTAAGTTTCTTGCTTGCATGGTGTACAGTACACTACTAAGAACCATGGTATGGTAACTTGATATTAAATATGCATTTAAATTAAGGGGGCCTGGGTAGCTCAGCGAGTATTGACGCTGACTATCACCCCTGGAGTCGTGAGTTTGAATCCAGGGCATGCTGAGTGACTCCAGCCAGGTCTCCTAAGCAACCAAATTGATGCGGAGGGTAGAGTCACATGGGGTAACCTCCTCGTGGTCACGATTAGTGGTTCTCGCTCTCAATGGGGGTGTGGTAAGTTGTGTGTGGATTGCGGAGAGTAGCATGAGCCTCCACATGCTGTGAGTCTCCGCGGTGTCATGCACAACGAGTCACGTGATAAGATGCGCGGATTGACTGTCTCAGAAGTGGAGGCAACTGAGACTTGTCCTCCGCCACCCGGATTGAGGTGAGTAACCGCGCCACCACGAGGACCTACTAAGTAGTGGGAATTGGGCATTCCACATTGGGGAGAAAATGTGATAAAATAAACTATTTTAAAAAATATGCATTTAAATTAATAGGTGTCATTAATGTTCCTTTTATTAGGCTACTATTATAATTTTTTTATACTTTATAATTTAATTAATAAATTAATAACATTTGATATTATTACGGGACACAGTCATTCAGCATATGCGAAGAGCATCAAAAACTAGCACAGGTGCAATAGCATGCAATATTTTCACAAAATTTAACTGCACAATTCTCTCAACCATGCTGCGGCATGGTGTTAGTAGATTAAAAATGTTCCGGGTCAAAAGCCTACTCGTTCTGGCGGCCATACTTATCATCACCTATTTTAGGTGGGCATATGCAAAATCCTAAAATAGGTGGGCATACGGCGTATGCCTGTGTATGCCCTAGACTACACTACTGCTTTTTACCATTAACTATTGTCAAATTTACAGTAAACAAATAATAATCAGGTGTTCCCAAAAGTCCCTGCGTGACACATCACATTTCATTATAGTTTATGGGAATAGTTATGTTTTTTTTTTTTTATTTATAATATCAGTTATGAACATTGGGGTTTTCTGTGTATTTTAGTTCATGTTGATTTATTGCATTATTTTAGTGTCACATGTGTTACCCTGATGGTGTTTTGTGTTTGTCTCTACATGTGTATTAATTATTGCTCTTAAAAGGGTCATTCTTGATGAAATTTAAGTCATTACGTGGGCTTCTGTAGTTACTAACAGTGATTAACAATACATTTTAAAGTGAAAAGTAGACTTTTATAGCTTCAGAAGGTTAGTATATCAAGTTTACATCATTTAGTATAAATGGTAGTGAACCGTGTAATATAAAGGCATCAAAATGACATCCCGTAAAGCCTGAAACATGGTCACTGTCATTTAAACGGTAAATCAAACGCAACCACAGCTGCTGGTATTTCACTATAAATTTAACTGATTTTTTTACAGTGTAGGTATTATGAACTAACAACAAACAATAGGTTTTACAGCATTTATTTATATTAGTTAATGTTAATTTATGAAAATATTATTGTTTAATGCTAGTTGATTTTAAGATCATAATGTATTAACAATAGTAATACTTTAGTAACCAAATAGTAACTAAGGTTTTACTACAGTAAATCGTTTTAAACATGACTGAGGTAACAATGGTTAATTTTGTGGATACTACGGTTTTACTACAAATACCATGGTTAAAATCTGGTTACTGTAGCAAAACCATGATTCATTTTTGTAAGGGAATGTCACCCTAATTACATATATAACTATCAGGTGATATTATTGATTTTAAAAATCAGAACTGATTGCAGTATTTAATAATATGGACCCACTTTATATTAGGTGTCTTTAACTACAATGTCCTTAAGCATTTGATATAATGTACGGATTATGTGCATAACTGTTGTTGCATTACACTTACATTTAAATACTTGCATTTAATTACATCTGTACTGTATTTACACTGTTAAAATTACTCCTAACCATTACTCTAACCCTAATATAAACCCTACTCCTAACCCTTACTCTAACCTTAATCTAACCCCTACTCTTAACCCTTACTCTAACCCTAATCTAACCACCACTCTTAACCCTAATCTAACCCCTACTCCTAAACTTTACTCTAACCCATACTCCTAACATTTACTCTAACCCAAATCTAACCCCTATTCCTAACCCTTACTCTAAACCTAATCTAACCCCTAATACTAACCCTTACTCTAACCCTAATCTAACCCCTACTCCTAACCTTTTGTAACGTATGCTGGCTGCTGACAATGATGGCAATGACGAAGACGTGAAGATGAAGATGAGAACCTAAGTGCAGTTTATTAATAAACGTGAAACCAATAACCCTGACTACAAACAAAACAAAACATGGACTAGACTTGACTAGACTTGACTTGACTTGATGACTTGACTTGACTTGACTTGACTACAGCGTATCAAACACATTCATCACATTCAATACTCGACCACTAGACAATGAAAACATGAGGGCTTAAATACTTGGACATGGGGGAACATAAACCAATGAACAAACAGAACTGATAACAAGATAATTAAACAATAAACCAATGAAAACATGACACATGAACATGGAGGGAAAACAGGAATCACATGACAAGGGAAACAAGAACTAAACATTTCAAAATATAAGACATGAATCAACAGAATACACATGACATATCCCCCCCACTAAGGGGTGGCTCCTGACACCCCAACACATAAACAAAACACGTAAAACATGACATAAATTCAAAGTTCTGTAGGGAGTGGGGGGGTGTCTTGAGGCGTGGGGCGTGGCGTGGCGAGAAAGGGCGAGGGGCATGGGACCAGGGCAAAGTCCGTGGGGGGTGAAGCCATGAGAGGCTCGAGGGGCGGAGCCATGGAAGGTGGAGCCGTGAGAGGATCGAGGGGTGGAGCCATGGAACATGGTGCCCAGAGAGTAGCCGAAGACTCGAAGAGCCAGGGTGGAGCCGATGGCAGGGAGGACCAAGGCGGTGCTGGAGGCTCGGAGGAGCAAGGCGGAGCTGAGGGATCGGAAGACTGAGGTGGAGCCGGAGGGACTGAGGACCAAGGTGGAGCCGTAGGGAAGGAGGTCCCCGGTGAAGCTGACAGATCGGAGGGACGAGGCGGAGCCAGGTGACCGACAGACCAAGGAGGAGCCAGAGGGAGGAGGGACCCTGGCACAGCCGACAGGCTGAAGGACCATAGTGGAGCCGAGGGAACGCCGAGCTGAGGCAATGTCGAGGGACCGACAGGCCAAGGCGAAGTCCAGGGCTCGGAGGGTCCAGGCAGGATCGGAGGGCCGAAAGTTCCCCTTGCCTGCTCAGGAGAACTAAGGGTGGGTATAAGGGTGGGAACCATCTCCAGGTCCCACTGCTCAGGTGTGGCTGTGACATGGCATGGAGCAGGCTGAGGCGTTGCTGTGACGTGGCATGGAGCAGGCTGAGGCGTTGCTGTGACGTGGCATGGAGCAGGCTGAGGCGTTGCTGTGACGTGGCATGGAGCAGGCTGAGGCGTCGCTGTGACATGGCATGGAGCAGGCTGAGGTGTTGCTGTGACGTGGCATGAAGCAGGCTGAGGCATTGCTGTGACGTGGCATGGAGCAGGCTGAGGCGTTTCTGTGACGTGGCATGGAGCAGGCTGAGGCGTTGCTGTGATGTGGCATGAAGCAGGCTGAGGCATTACTGTGACGTGGCATGGAGCAGGCTGAGGCGTTGCTGTGACTTGGCATGGAGCAGGCTGAGGCATTGTTGTGACGTGGCATGGAGCAGGCTGAGGCGTTGCTGTGACGTGGCATAGAGCAGGCTGAGGCGTTGCTGTGACGTGGACCTCTGGCTCGGCGGCGGCCATGTCGTGGACCTCTGGCTCGGTGGCGGCCATGTCGTGAAACTCTGGCTCGGCGACGGCCATGTCGTGGAACTCTGGCTCGGCGGCGGCCATGACGTGGACCTCTGGCTCGGCGGCGGCCATGACGTGGAACTCTGGCTCGGCGGTGGCCATGACGTGGAACTCTGGCTCGGGATCCGCCTCCCCCACAGTGAACAGGGAACCAATGAACCGTAGGGCGAGGTCGATATATTGAGCCAAGCTGAGGGAACTGCGACCACCAGGCATCAAAACAGAAATGGATTCATTCAGTCCAAATCTGAAACAGTCTTTGAGGGCAACCTCATTAAAGTACACCTGGCAGGCTAGACCGCAGAAGACCGCAGAATAGTCCTCCAGGGGACGATTGCCCTGACGTAGGTGCAGAAGTAAAACTGCTGGGTTCATGGGTGGTCAAGTATTCTGTAACGTATGCTGGCTGCTGACAATGATGGCAATGACGAAGACGTGAAGATGAAGATGAGAACCCAAGTGCAGTTTATTAATAAACGTGAAACCAATAACCCTGACTACAAAACAAAACAAAACATGGACTAGACTTGACTTGACTTGACTTGACTAGACTTGACTTGACTTGACTACAGCATATCAAACACATTCATCACATTGAATACTCAACCACTAGACAATGAAAACATGAGGGCTTAAATACATAACCCCTAACCCTAACCCTAACCCTAACCCCAACATTTCAAAATAAAAGACATGAATCAACAGAATACACATGACACATTTACTCTAACCCTAAACTAACACCCACTCCTAACCCTAATCTAACCCCTAATACTAACCCTTACTCTAACTCTAATCTAACCCCTATTACTAACCCTTACTCTAACCCTAATCAAACCAGTATTCCTAACTCTTACTCTAACCCTAATCTAACCCCTATTCCTAACCCTAATCTAACCCATACTCCTAACATTTACTCTAACCCAAATTTAACCAGTATTCCTAACCCTTAATCTAAACCTAATCTAACCCCTATTACTAACCCTTACTCTAACCCTAATCTAACCCCTACTCCTAACCTTTACTCTAACCCCAATCTAACCCCGAATCCTAACCCTAATCTAACCCCTACTCCTAACATTTACCCTAAACCTAATCTAACCGCTACTTCTAACCCTTACCCTAATCTAACACACACTCCTAACCCTAATCTAACCCCAAATCCTAACATTTACTCTAACCCTAATCAAACCCCTACTCCTAACCCTAATCTAACACTTACTCCTAGACCTTTCCATAATATAACCCACACTCCTAACATTTACTCTAACCCTAATATAACCCCTACTCCTAACATTTACTCTAACCCTAATATAACCCCTACTCCTAACATTTACTCTAACCCTAATCTAACCCATACTCCTAACATTTACCCAAACCATAATCTAACCCACACTCCTAACATTTACCCTAACCCTAATCTAACCCCCACTCCTAATCCTAATCTAACACCTACTCCTAACATTTACCCTAACCCTAATCTAACCCCCACTTCTAACCCTAATATAACCCCTACTCCTAACATTTACTCTAACACTAATCAAACCCCTACTCCTAACCCTAATCTAACACTTAATCCTAAACCTTTCCCTAATCTAACCCACACACCTAACCCTAATCTAACCCAAACTCCTAACATTTACTCTAATCCTAATCTAACCCCTACTCCTAACCCTTACCCTAATCTAACACACACTCCTAACCCTAATATAACCCCTACTCCTAACATTTACTCTAACCCTAATCAAACCCCTACTCCTAACCCTAATCTAACACTTACTCCTAAACCTTTCCCTAATCTAACCCACACTCCTAACCCTAATCTAACCCCTACTCCTAACATTTACTCTAACCCTAATCTAACCCCTACTCATAACCCTTACCCTAACCCTAATCTAACCCCCACTACTAACCCGTACTTCAACCTCAGTAGCAGCAAATGTGAATCTTGTGAGAATTTTGCAGAACAACATGTAGTTACACAATTAGTACATTGTATTGTATGTATTGTAATGTTAGTACACAGTAGTTAAAGACACCTGATATAAAGTGGGACTAACAGTATCATCAGATTGTTATATATCTAAAAATATGTTCTTCTTTAAACAGCTTTAATGTAGTTAAAGGAGTAACTTGACTGTAGTTTACATACTTTAAGTTATAAATAGTTTGTAGCTTCCCCAACACTGTCAGACAGCATAATAAATCACTACAGTTCTAAATAGCCTTTCATGAAGCGTCACAAAGACAGCGCTGGCTTCACACTGAGGCTACTGAAAGGTGTCTCCTCTAAAGTGACGATGTTTGCCCTTCACTTCATTTTCCATAAGTCTGCAGTTAAAGCCTCATGCCAGGATCGTTCGCAGAACGGCCTCAGGAGATTTAATTAGTGCAGCCAGACGCAAACGCTGCGTGGGTGTCTGACACGGTAAATCTGTAATCACACCGTTCAGATGGGTTACAGCGGCGTGAGCAGGCGATTTCTGTTGGCCGCTGGGGTGCGATAAACAATTCATACAGTCTCCACGTGAATACAGATCTTATATGTGTTATGAATTGAGGAGTACGCAGGTTATCTAATGCAAACGTGTGATAAATTGTGCGCCTGCTGAACAGAGGAAATTGAAAACTGAATAAATGCTCAGTGGCTAAATTGAGTTCTTCAGTGCTGAAATTAGCTGTGCAATTGCTTTGTGGCACTATTAGAAAAATGTATTTAAATAACTGCAATATTAGCTTTTAAAGTCAGGCATAAAATCAATGGAGTTGATGAAACTACTCTGTTTCCCAAGCCACAAGCTACTCATAACTTAAACTACCGGTAGTTAAACTACAGTCAAGCTACAAGCTATCAGACAAACTTCCTAATGGTCGTTTAATGTATCTAATATCCTCCGTAGAAAACAACCAGACGTGATGGGTGAAAATTACAAGAACAGCAAAGTAACGCAAATGACAGTTCCAATAAGGCCTCAGCAGGATATTAGTGACAATATTTCCTTCCAGACGAGAAAGCAGCACTGTTCGTTTGACCAAGCCTGAGCTGAGCAGCTGAAGAGAAGTGCTCCATCAGTAATACAGTGTGTTAGGCACAGCACAGGTCAGCACAGCTAATAGAGGTCAACTTAGCTAATAAAAGGTTTGAACTGTGATTTAAAATGTGGCCGGCAAAGGATGGAATGGAGTTAATAAAATGGAGCAAAAAAGGCTGAACAAACAGCAGTCGCTCTTTTATTAAATGCATCCCAGTGATCTTCAACACAGATGATGAAGTCAAATGAAATTGAATAGCAGACAGGTGAGAATGTGGGATTATTGACCTCTTGAGCAGGCGGATGACCTCTCTCACCTTTACATTCAAGGGTTATGCCCATCCAGCATTGAATTGAGTCTTCTGAATTCTAATTCAATTACTGAATTTGAATCGATGTAACCAACAGGATGCAAAATTTGAATTGAAGTAAATATAGTTAAAATGATATACTTCAACTTCAGACACTTTTAGCACTGTGGAGTTCTAGAAAATAAAGCTGTGCATGGGGGCCTTGGTAAAGATGCTGGCTACCACCCCTGGAGTTCGTTAGTTCGAATCCCAGGGTGTGTCGAGTGACTCCAGCCAGGTCTCCTAAGCAACCAAATTGGCCCGGTTGCTAGGGAGGGTTGCTATAATGTGGTTCGCTCTTGGTGGGGCATGTGGTGAGTTGTACGTGGATGCCACGGAGAATAGCGTGAAGCCTCCACATGAGCTATATCTCCGTGGTAACGCACTCAACAAGTCACGTGATAAGATGCGCGGATTGACGGTCTCAGACACGGAGGCAAATGAGATTTGTCCTCCGCCACCCAGATTGAGGTGAGTCACTACGCCACCATGAGAACTTAGAGCACATTAGGAATTGGGCATTCCAAATTGGGAGAAAAAGGGGAGAAAAAAAAAGAAAAGAATATAAAGCTGTGCATAAACATTTTTCACACTCTTTTTTTTTAGTCTACTAAAAATGTCCAACAGTGTATGTACATGCATCATAGGAGATATTTTATTTTTGTCAGAAAGTAAGTAAAGGAAAATCCCTGGCACAGTAAAGCTGTCAAATGTAAATTCGAATAATCATCGAATTTAAGATAAAAATGCACAGTTCTGGATGTGTGCTAAGCACTGACCATGACTTCATACCAATCGCATTCTTGCACTAAAAAATGCTAGACGCAGAGCAACAAATATAGTTTAAGAGAACGTCTGTGTCTTGAGACTAGGGACGTCCTGATACCGATACTGTCGCTTTCAGATTGTCCAGTATGCTGCTGCTAGGCTTTTGACCGTTACTAAGAAAAGGGATTTCGCCAGTGCTGACCTCTCTTCACTGGCTCCCAGTCCAATATCATATCCAATTTAAAACTTTATTGTTTGTTTATAAGGCTCTACACAGTTTGGCTCCTCCATACATTTCTGATCTTCTCTCCTATCATCATACACCCAGACACCTCCAGTCATCCAACAGGTTACAGTTGACTGTTCCCAGGTCATGCCTCAATTTGAAAGGTGACCATGCCTTTTCAATTGCTGCTCCACAGCTCGGAATAATTTGCCACTGTTTATTATGTCCGCACCCACATATGATGGTTTTAAATAGCTTCTTAAGACTCATTTATTTATTGCAGCATATAGCCATAAGCAGGTGTAGTGGTACTACTTTTTGTGCTTTGTTTGTAATTGTGTATTTTATCCTTTAATGTGGTTTGTTTTAACCTTGATGTTGTACAGCACTTTGGCCAACTGTTGTTGTTTTTAAATGTGCTTTATAAATAAATGTGACTGACAGCCCGACAATATGAATGTCATTGCGTAAACATTTTAAACATGTATGTCAAGTGTGATTATTAAAATGCAAAGGCTGTGATTTAATTAGTTAAATAGTTAATGCGGTAAATCCTGACATATGAAAGAATTGTCAGAAAAATCAAATATTAACGTTTTTAAAAATTTTTTTTTTTTTTTAATGTATCATATTTGATCCATTAGGCTTTAAAGGTCATTCTCCTCCTGAGGCCCAGCAATTCATTTATGTGTAGGACATTTGTTATGTAAGTTTTTCTACTGAGGTAAATCTTGGTGTATTATCAGAGGACTCTCTGGGCTTTTCAGAGATACATGGTAAGATGACATCATAATAGCTTGTAATGTAAATTAATGAGATCTTTAATGACAGAGCAGGCTGCATATATGAAAATACACAGAAATATTAGTTCACACTATCAATATATCTTATAAAATGTATATGTCAATATTCTCAAAGCTCTGTGATATTTTTGTGGTGGGCATGACTGTAATGGTGACTGAGAGATAAGCCTCTATTTCATATTTAATACATGGATTTCAACTGGTTTTTTCAATAAAATGATATACAAAATTTGAACCAAGCATAAGTTGCCTATATTCAGCAAATACTCATTTTAAAATATCAGTAACAATATAATAATTACAGTCACTGATTTTTTTAAATCAGTAAAGATTTCACATAAAAAAAATAAAATAAATAAAAATAAAAAAAAAAAACGAGTCCATGCAATACAAAAGCGGACATTTTTGGAAAATGTTTAAAAATATTTATCCATCAAGAAATGACCGGAAACATCCACCAGGTGGCAGCAGACATCTAGTATATTGCAAAGTACAAACAGGATTTTTGGCAAAATGTTGATTATGTTAATGACACACAGGCTTTAGAAAATAGCGTGTCAAATTTGATACAGGTGGCATTATAGTGTTAATAAAATAGCAGCATTTTGCGGTTTAAAATCTCGATGGGTCACGTAGCAGACTGCTCTTCCGGAGGTGTGACGCTGTCGTCACAAACCGGCTTGACTCGGTATCCCTCCAAAATTACGACAGAAATATATCACTACTGCATAGTTATGTAATATTTACTGTAATAGTGTGGAGGTGAGGGCATGGTCGAGCGCCCGTCTGGGGAGAGAGAAAGCGGTAAGGACATCCACCTGAGATGAATTGTGGCTAATTACCATTTCCATGTTCACAGTGAGAGTCAGGGGAGATAAAAGACAGCCCAGTCCTCCAAAAGAGGGAGAGCTGAACCTGATTACAGTGTGTGTGTTATGGAAGCTTCACTCTCAGTTTTCAGTTTATGTTGGCTGCTGAAAAGCATTATTTTTGTTTGAGTTGCATTCAGAGCGTGTAAATAAACTCACGTGGTTCGCTGAAGCCGTCTCCCGCTTCCTCTTTTTGATCCGGGTTTCGGCACCAGTGTAACAGATGTTCATAGGATCAGCCACACCATATTACATGTTAATATTTCTGTTTATCACTTGTTTTAGTTAGTTAAGGAGTTAGGAAAGTTTCCTTGTATTTTTCCTTTTGTTGTTGTTTAATTTCTTTTCAAAGGATTTGTTGAGACACCTTTGAGCAGTTTGTTTATGTTTGTTATGTTCAGCCTTAACTCATCTCTGAAGTAATTTACTTCCTGTTATCTTTATTTTGCATTTCCTTTTTGGATTATTTTGAGTAATAAAAACACTGAAACTGCACACCTGACTTTGACTTTGAGTTCGATACGAAAATGTGCATCTTGAGATTCTCGCGTTCTGTTTAATTCTGTTGTGCTCCGTATGTTTGAACAGCCCCTGAATATTATAACCGCACATACAACTGTAATGAATACAAAACACTGTGATATTGCTGTTATTATGTGTAATATTATGTTATTACGCTGTTATTACACAGCCAGGAATATTGTTTGCAATAACATAACATGGTGCAGTTTGGCTTTTATGTATTCGTTGTGCCCTCTTGTGGACTAAGGAAACAATGTCAATTTAAAAATCTGGTCAATTTAAAAAAGCTTGATCGTGAAAAAACATTGGAACAAAACCGGTGTTTTGCTCAGCAGTTTTATAACCAGACATCTGCAGTCTTGAGAACATGCACTACAAATGTGAATCTCACTGGATCGGCTCACTGTTATGAAACAGAACGGGCTCACACATTTATTCTCTTTCAATTCTATTTCTGTTTGTGTAGAATGAACCTGAAGCCTCTGCTGGCGAGACCTGAACAGTAGCTGCTTCACAGACATCATGAGCGATGACGGCGAATACAGGCCAGCACTCGTAACATGATTTATTACTCCAACTACAAATGCTGTTCATGCATAACTGAAAATAATAGCATCATGTTCCCTTGATGGCATGTACAGTACATATGTGAAGACAAAAATAGTTTCAATAATTCACTGTATAAAACACATTAAACTGGCTACAAACAATGTTTATAATAAATGTGGAAATGAAACCTATATTCAGGGATGCAAACTCATGAGAGGTGAAAAAGGTGAGAAAATCATAGCAGGTTTTAAGTGTCTAAGCATAAAGGAACCCTTTAAACTGATTTTAATAAGGAAAATGCAGAACATTTTACCTTCATTAGCTTCAGAAAAGGTGACTACAGTTAAAAGTTGAGTAGTTTGCAACCCTGTATGTTCAATCTTGTCTGCTGTGTAATATTTTGTTCATGGTTTTTGAGGATGAGGGCATGTCACACAACCTGTCTTTGATGACATTTCTAACATATTAACTGTATTTTACACGGCTACAAATAATGGTTCATCTGATTGAAACAAAACAAATAAATCACCCTTTTAAGCCGTTGCATAGCATATCAATAAATACAAAGATAATACATATTTTCAGCCTTTTAATGATATTCAATATATGGGTGTTTCTTCAGCTTTCATGTCAGATTTTCATTTCTTTCTAATTGAATTAAAGTAACTAAATTAGAAACTTTTACCAGACCTTCATCATTTATTTTTGCCATTTTTCAAATGTATATATTTTACTGTTTAAGCTTTCACCCATACCCAAACTTTCAATATTAAACTATAAAAAAAAATAGAAAAATAAAACATTATAAAAATACTAATTATTACTTGTTTAAAACTATGTCATCTAAACAAAGAGTGAAATAAATGTAAACACTGTTAATATTATTTTTTTTAAATTATATATATATATATATTATTTTGGCATCATTTGCACTAGAGGTTGACCAGTAGTGGATTTTGCCGACACCGATATCTAAGGTGGCGGAAAACAACGATAACCGATTAATCGGTTTCAAAATCTATTTATTAAACTGAAAAAGTTCTAAGGCTTTTCTTGCAAAGACGTGCACAGACAGAGTGGCTAGACGAGTCCAAAATTAATAAATATAAAAATGCAGTTTATTGGTCAATCAAAATCCCAATAATAACTAGAAGAAGAAAAAATGAAGATTTGGTGCATAACGTGGGACTTTTAACTACAAACAAGCCCAAAACAAACAGGGACTTTTATTTTGAAATGATAAGACTTGGCTCAGTTACAATGCTCTATATTTAAGTATTTACCAAAGTAAGATTTTTATAGCCTATATATTCACCAGTTTTACGTAGTTATAGATGAAACAAGATGAGGTTTAATGTGGAATAATGTTAATTATTATTCAGAAGATGTGAAGTTGGACACACATGTATGTGCTGATGGGGCATGTTTTCATATAATCGAATTCTTCTTTGTATGTCCTCACTTCAATTTAGAACACTTGATTATCTAATCAAAATAACACAAATATGAATTGAAGTGTGGATAAATGTTTTTTTCATGAATATTGTCAATTATGAAAGATTTAGATACAGAAAATCCCCACATGATTGTTAATCAAGAATAATAATAATAATAAAAACTACTGGCAACTATCGGCATAGATTTTTGCCGATAACCGATAGTTCTAAAAAGCAACTATCGGCACCGATTAATCGGTAAAACCGATATATCCGTCTACCTCTAATTTGCACCACACTTAACAATTTTGCTTTAATAAAGTGTTTTCAAAAGTTAGTGTACTTGTTAACCAAGTGGACAAAGGTGTCAGTGAAGAGTATGCTTCAGATGAAATATGAGACAAAACAAAGAAAACTCAAGGGGAATATCAAATATTTCCAATCAAGATGTCATTTTGCTAAATTATGTCAAAAATTGTAATTTAAGATGTGCTGGAAAAGACACCGTGATAGGAATTTTCCTGACAAAAATTGCATAAATGTCCTGTGATGCACTGTTGGACACTGTAAGTAAACACCAATGTAAAATAGTTTTTAACGAGAATTTACTTTTTAGAAGAACACAGTGCTAAATGTGCCCAAAGTTGAAGAAACTTCCCTAGATAGACAGAAACGGCCAGACAGAATGCCGAGCAATGATTGTGTTTGGCCAGAGAGAGGTGATCGGGAAGCATTTGGAGCTTTAGTTCGGTGAGGGATCTTTTCCTCCTTTGTTTCTCATTTGTCTTAAACAAGTGCTGAATGTCCTGCTTTACATCAATGCAGAATCACAGAAATTGAGTAGAGTAGGCTTTTGGAACATCAGTGTCAGTATTTTAAAATAATTATGTTAGGGAATTGTGTTCTGGAAAGCAAATGGAGAATTTTGCTTGTGGCTCTTGCTTAATCACTTTATAATTATGTTTGCTTTGCAGAATTGCTATTAGAATCATTAAAAAGCTGTCATTGTAATATTACTCCTAGAACATCATTATAATGAAACCTACATGGCTAGAATTAATATTGTGATGCGTGAATAACCACAGATTAGTTGTGTCAACAGTCAATTGTGCATTTTATAATCCTCCCATTTGAGCACATCAGCACAAAATAAAATGTGTTATTTGTAGAGATAATCTCTAAAGTTAATCTACTGTATTCATGAGAAGACTTATAATATCATTGATAATAAAGTCTTAATTTGCGCTGACTCAGCATGATGCTTGCAGGACAGATGTGTGAAACAGTGAGTGATCCAAGCACTCCTAAAGTTCTTCATGTTGCCCTTAAAGTGACTTAGAATGAGGCCACCTGATCACAGAGTCTTTGAAAAAGTGAATCAAAATGAAAGTGCTCGGATGGGCATGCAAGAAGAAAAAAATAATTATCAAAATATTAATAACTCCAGTCTTAACCAACACAAATTCGTTTTAAAGCTTTAAAGATCTACTTTGCAATGCATGTAGACAATATGACCAAAACTGAACAAGTGCTTTGAAATTTGCAGACAAATCAGAAGTGTTCTGTTTTGATATTTTATTAAAAGAAATGTTGCACTGTACATATTATTGCAATCAGTAAAAACATCAAACTGATCAAATACCCATGTGTCATATGTTGTTGGAATGTTCTCAAAGAGTAGAATACAACTAGCCTATTTGTTTTACTCACAAAAATATGGAACGCTAAACCAATCGGATTGGGTTCAGATTGCTCCAACAAGTGGTGACAGTCCTCCAGAAATTCATGTAATCAATCAATGTAATTACATATGGCCACCAGGAGATCACACCAAGTAAATGACACAAATTCAATGATGACTCAAATGGCACAGAATGAAACTCATTCTTTGAAATCGCATTATTAAAATCATGTCTGCATGCTTTGCAAACCTTTAGTCATTGTTGTGTTTGCATGTGTAATTAGTTATTATTATGTTAATTATTATGTTTTATTTGTTTGGAGTCGTTTTTGGATGCTAGGATCAATTATATTTGTAACACTATAACTTTTGATTGCTTCATCGTATCAACACAAAATTGTACTCAGTTACAGGTGACATGACTGGGAACAAAACAAAAGCAGTTTATTGGAGCTACCTTATTTATACCCAGAGATACATTATATAATGTCAAATCAGAACAATAAGAAAAAAAGTAAATTTTTGCCTACATTTTTGTTGTTGTGATTTTTCAGCAGTTCTTAGGCTGAGAGTTTTAGAATGTATCATAATCTACATCATTAAAACATTTGAAAAGTTTTCTTTACAATGATACCAAACACTTGACCCTCTCCTTGTTTTTTTTGTTTTTTTTTTGTTTTTGTTTTTTTTGTCGAGTTATAAGCCTTGAATTTTGGGTATGCCACTGAAACAGAAATCGTTAAAAACATCTTCAGAGCTTAAAGGGTTAAGAAAACAATTGTTTGCAGTGAATGGTAAAGTTTAATCTGAAATAGTTGATAATGCAATAATAAACTGTCGGTTCGCACATGTATAGAAAGCACAGAAGAAATTTTTCACAGAGATTCTGACCATGTTAACATCTTCTCAAGCTGCCCCACCTGAAGCGCCCCCTTCACCCCTCCCGGCACAAGTGACCCATTTTGGCAGCGTGGTTGTCATCAATCTTGATAGCGCAGGTGTAGGGGTTCAGAAGGCGGCTCATCATGGGGAGTAATTGAAAAGGGTGCATTGATTCAGACCTGCACTGCCTTAATCTCTCACATGCCAAAACCTTCATTTGGAACTACATACTGTAGTTCTGAACAATTAAATGGGATTCAATATATATGGTGTTTATACATTTAACATAAGGACACTGCATATCATTTTCTCAATCAGTATTTTTTTTAAGAATAACTAAGAAAAGTATTTTTTCAGTGAAATATTGATTGAAATATTGAGTGAAATATGCTTCAAAAACAACAACAACAACAACAACAAAAAATTCTTACTGAGTATTTTTATCTTGTTTTCCAGTAAAAATATCGAAACATTCTTAAAACATGATGTTTACTTTAGAAGCAGTTTGATGACATTTTGTCTTGTTTTCAGAGAAATATAACAAAATTTAGTAACGTTTATGCTTATAACAAGAAAAAAAAACTACCTGCCAGTTATGCAAGAAAAAAGAAAAAAAGACTTGATTCAAAGGGAAAACATGTTTATTTTTCTTACCCCATTGGTAAAAACTCATTTCTTGCTTTAAGCATAAAACCCACCAAATTTTGTTAGATTTATTTGAAAACAAGGCTTAATATCTTATGTATTTCTGCTTCTCATGTAATTTTTTTATTGTTGTAAGAATGTTGATATTTTTACCTGAAAATAAGACAAAAATATTCATGAAGAAAATACAACGCAACTATTTATTCAAATGTCCAACTGAACATGGTTTCCTGCTCAGTACCCTGTCACTACCACACCTAAGCCAACGCTTAACTGATTGGATTTCCAATTTTACCATGTGAAGCGAATAGCAAGTAATGACTTTTTCGGCCACACCCGGGTGTGGCGTGGTTTTGCTCCTATCTTCAGTTGTGAATCTTCACAGGCCAATCCATCACCACAAGAAGAGGGGCGTGGAGATCGGACAGACTCATCTCAGCAGGCAAAGGGGTGAACTAGGGGACACTAATGGTTCTCTTTCACTGCCAACACCTGAACTATCAAACCAACACAGTCACTCCAAGCCACTTTCGGTTTTTGGGTTGATTGTTTAGTAATACCAACTGACCATTTGTTTTAGAAAATGGTTGGGACATGCATTAAATGGCTGCCCAAAGAATAATTTTATCGCTCAGAAGCCACTTTCTCAGTCAGGAGACTTAAGATTCAACTCTATCTCAGATGTTTCTCCTAAAATGCATAGGAGAAATATAAATGAGTCAGTTGTTGAGATACAAAAGACTATAAAACTATGAATGAATGTGGATGGCACAGCTCAGGGCAGCATTGACGCCAATGGTCTCAACAAACAACTTAAGCTTGCAATGCTTTTTGAAACGCTGCCCTGATTATTTGGTCATTGAAGAAATTTATGAGAAATGTGTCAGTTCATATTGAGATCTCTGATGTTTGGTATCTTGGCAAATCTATCTCAATCCCTGTCTCTATCTCAAATCAATCTCAATACTGTAAACTAATTGCAAAAACATATATGAAAAACAAGTAAAATTTTTCATAGAACCACCCAAATAATAATAATTAAAAAAGACTCCAATTATTCATAAACAATATTGTATGTGTTTAAAATCTTATTGGAAAAAAAAAAAAAAAAAAAAGAAAATATATATATATATATATATATATATATATATATATATATATATATATTTTATTGTCCTATATTTGTAAACAAGTCATTCTTGTTCTGTTCAATCTACCTCACTTAGCAAAGTCTAATTTTATTCCACTAGATGGCAGAAAGCACTACAATTTTTTTTGTCTCTATCATATTCCATCACAATATACAGATCTGAAATGTAGGTGGCGCTCTAACACATTTTAGCCCTCACAAATGTGCTCGTCCATAGACATTCAGTCTAATTTACAGTTCAAGCACCACCCTCATTGTTTCATTGAATATCTCGGCCTCTGAGTGGACTAGAAGCTCAATCTAGGTGTCATTAGAAAGCTGAGATCCTCCCCTTTGCGGTGATGTATAATCTATATATATATATATATATATATATATATATATATATATATATATATCATCAATAGTCAAAAATACATTTTACTAATGATTTGTTTAGCATGCTTTTCCTGCTGGATCGCATATTTTGTTCTGGACATCTAAGATATAACATTGGATTATTCAGCCAAGCAAGCTCACAGACAAGTAAACAATGGCTCATTTTCTTTTTTTTTAGAAATCCTATGGTAAAAGCAGATATAAAGTTTTTAGCTATTTGGTGCTTACAGAAGCAGTTATCGGAGCATAAAAGAGACGTTTGTATTTGATGACTTACAGAAATCATATTTCACTATGTGATTCTTTTAAAAATCTTTCGAACTGTGGTTTTAGGGCAACATTAACTTTACAATCACAATCCTGAGAGTGAGAGCTTTCATTTGATATATGACTTGTCCATTTATGTGCTATGTGAAGGACTTAAATCTACCCTATTGCCTTTAGGGGGCGCTTATTTGCCGTGCAATTTTTTTGAGGCCTTATTTTGTTATTTTAAGTAACATAAATTCAGAAGTAAAGGTTATCGCTGAAAAGTTCAGATTCTAAGCTTTCAAATGATACCTTATATGCCTGACTTATGTATACAGATACCTTACCTTAAAAATAAATGTGTTTTTGCGATATAGCCCCCCTCCCCCCTTTGGACCGCCGGAGGGTTAATAGATTTTAAGGGGTTAAAGGGGTCATGACATGAGGAATACAATTTTCCTTGATCTTTTGACATACTATCAGAGGTCATTGTACTATACAAACATGCTGTAAGTTTCAGAACTCAAAACTACTTTTGCACTGCAAAAAGAGCATTTGTTGAAACCAAGCTGCTAAAATGACAAAGTTCTCTACGTTTAACATCTCACTGGTAGTAGATTTGACAAAACAGTTTATTGTGTAAATGGTATTGAAGTAGATTGGTCTTGGCAGACTAGATCTGCATATGCATGCAGCTGCTGCTACTGCTTAACATGGTCAGTACACTGCTGCTGTTGAGATATGCTGCTGCTGAACACAACAGTTACCCCCCGTAAGCAGATCTATACAAGGGGAGCTGGGGAGGTGGAGGGTGATTGCCATAGAACACTGCGCTGTTGGAATGTAGTCGAAGCCATAGAGGTGAGTGCCTGCTTATAAATGATTTGACAGAGGGCTAACAACTCCTAATTTGTTAAGGAAGAGGCTTGTTGGAAACCGGACATATCGACCTGCACCACATAGATTTTCCTAACTGAACTAATAGGATATTTCAGTTAGGACAACTCTCGAGTAGAATTGACAAAATTGTTTCTACTCTAAATGTTATTGAGAGTAGGTTTGGTCTTGGTGGACTAGATCTGCTTATGCATGCAGCTGCTGCTTAAAACGGTCAATACACTGCTGCTGTTGAGATATGATGCTGCTGAACACAACAGTTACCCCCCAAAATAGCATTCTTGAATATAGCTGTACACAAGCCTGAGGAGATGATGCCCCCCATACATGTGGGCTACAAAGATGTGGATATTAGACGTGTGAAGCTAGCAGTGTAGCCCTATCGTGTGCACTAAACATGTGTACCCAAAATATAAATTATATATAGGTTGGAATTCTATGCTCACAGGTATCGGGTCATGGCAGAGAGAGGACAAAAACTGTATAAGTTTGGGCTATGTTAATGTGTGTACCTATGTTAAATGTATCCATTTTTGACTGCTTTAGAAAGATTGTGAATAGGTGGTGATTGACAGAAATATCTGAGATTTGGAGATCTAATGAAGGATTGAAGGAGAGTGTTTTACATGTGAATTCCCCATGCCTTAAAATTCTGTAAAAGGCTGTGAGGAAAACACACTCTAGAAGATTATTAGTGTATGTTTCGTAAACCCCAGATCTTAAAAGGTGCAACATCTTGTATAATAATGGTAGAGTGAGAGGTAAGCGTTTATCTTTGCCTTTTGGGGATGCTTTCTTTAGACCATTCAGGAGCAGCCAGATGGAGGGATGGACAAGAAGACTAATCACGTTGGGGTCCTTCAGTTGCAGGTGAAATTGAATGCCCGCTATAGTGGCTTTAATAAAGTCGGCTTGTAATTTACGAGAGTTAAAGCAGTGTGCTATGAAAGCACATACAATGGACACATTTATTTGAAGAACAGGAACAGAGAAACCAGCACAGAAAGAAAGAAAATAAGCCCAGACAGAATCATAAGCTTTGAGCGTAGATTTAGCCATCCCCAATCTCATAAATTTAGCAGCGGAAGACAAGTACGAGGAGAACATTTCTAATCTAGCATGACTTGGTTGAAGGGTGGGCATTTTAAGCCACTAGACAGGGCTTCTGGGCATTGAGCATGGAATTTCTGAAATTGAAAACGAGAAAGGGTGTCAGCAAGCGTATTGTTTAAACCTGGAATGTAAGCAGCTTTGAGAATTACGTTTTTAATAATGCAAGTCGCTTAGTTAGTCGACAAACTAAGCGATAAATAGAGGGAATAGATATTGTTAATGATATGTACTACCGCTTGGTTATCGCATAAGAAGGTTATACGTGTGCTTCGCCATTCTTCGTCCCATAGAAGGCATGCAATGCCTCAGGTAGAAGGGAAAGCATTTCGGCTGGACAATTCTCTGCAAACCACTTGTTACCGAATGACCCACCAAAGGAGTTTGAAGTTTAAAAATAATCATTATAAAAAAAAGATAAACCGTTCCAATCTGGTAAAAGGTGAGCCCAGAATTTCATGTCAGACTGACAGCAGAGGCCGAAAGTAACAATATCTTGAAGGTTTGGAATGGATTTGGACAGCTCGAGAAGTCTAGATATGAATTCATGCCCTTGGGGAATAATACGCATAGCAACATTTAGGTGCCCTGGTAGGGAAAATAGATCATGCTTGGATATGATTTTGAAGGCATCTGTGATATCAGCTTACCCTAGCAGGCACCTTTGCCAGCAGTTTTAATAAATTGAATTGCGTGGTCTACTGAAGCGTAGGATAGGGAAAAAATATCAGAGGGAATGAGACTGTTAATACTGGGAACCGAACTGTCATGCAGAGTAGAAAGATCAATAATGAGGCGTTTTTTTACCTGAATATTTCCTGGTAGCAAGACCTATAGGATTAATGTGAAATATAGAGAATGGAGAGTGGGCATAGGGGCCTATTAAATAGTCCTTTTTAACCTCTTTTTGGATTATGCTGTCAACTACCTTGGGCTCTTTCAGCACAGACAAAAGATTTTTTGATACGTGAGTTGAGGAGGGGATGATGCTAAGACTAGATAGAAAACCTTGTAGGAGACCAATAATTAAGAAATTTATGAAACAGCGATTAGGATGCCTGAAATTTTTTTTGAAAGTTCTTGCACGTTGATTGAAGTGGAATGATGTTTATTAATTTTCTTGTTGGTCCAGGCTTGCTCCTGCGGGGACAGACAGCTCTAGGTTGACTGTCGCCACATAAGCTACAACAATGCACAAATTTGCATCTAATGTAAGGACAAACAGACTCATTAAAATGAATACAAACTGGAGTATAGTTATCTGCAAGGTTCGTCTTTCCTGTAGGGCGAGAGGAAAACCTAGATCTAGGTTCAGATTTGGAGGATGATGCTATGGAATCCTGTGTTGCTTGAAAAACTCTGGGGCAAAATTTTGCAGAGTGAGAGAATGATCCACATGATGACCTGTGAAGTGCCTACTGATAAGCTCTAGATCAAGCACAGACCAATTCAGCTTCAAATTAAAACACTGAATATAGAGAGTGGCTTTGGCTTAAAAAGACTTGTGATATTTATGGAAAAGAGAACCACCGTCGGTGAGGGCCAAATCTGAAATTATAGCAAAGTAGGTATCCAGTTCAACATGTCTCTCAGGAAATATCTCACATGTAGTGTCCCTGTACACTCCAAAATGTAACATCACATTCGACTAAGGTTAGACTTTTGGAGAGCCTAGGGTCACACTCTTTCAAGACTATAGACACATCACTACAGTCCACTATATGCTTGTCCACCAGTCCAGAAGCACAGATTAAGATTTTGACAAGATTAATGTCTTTACCTGCTAGTATTTGGCTGAGGAGGCTTGATGGAATTGCTGCTGCTGGGGGGATGAAAGGTGTGCCGCTGACAGAAGCCAGGAGAGCTGATGCCAGGGAACAGCACTGAGTGACGTCATTTATGATGTCACGGGAGCCCGATAGGGATGCCAGAGTGGTTACGTGGCAAGCCAAGGAGGTCGCTTGGGAGTTTTCGAGTGCCATTATCCTAATATCCAGCTTATTGATGGAATCTTTCATTGCCATAATTGCTGCGACAACAGGATCGTTGTTGGAAGAAATGCCAGGGTTTTTCTTTTGTGCGGGAGGTGATGAAGGTGATGCATCGACGTTGTGATGTTTTTGCTTAGCCTTGGCTTTGCTATGGGGCTGATGTTGGTCAGAGCTGTGTTGTCTTGGCGGGATAAAAAGAACTCAAATAGCTCTTCATGGGATGCACCGGTTGGAGCAGATATTTTTCTGATGAAGAGATCTCCCAGGATCCGAGAAACTGGCCAATTGGAGATGGAAGCGCACTTTAGGGCGAGGTGAGCGCTCCGGCGGGTTTTGCTCAGAATACTGATATTTCTACCTGAGTCTAATGGTGGGGATTTTTGGATCTCTTGGCAATTGTCTTGGTCATCCCCAGAATCTACCAAGGAAATGGCTTATTCTAGATCGGAAGATTCTAGGAGAGACATGTCTCCTCGAAGGAAAATTAGAAGGAGGGTATTGACTGTGAGAATAGTGGAAAACTGCATGGAGAAAAGAATGCTAAAATTGTTCAAGATGTATGACAGCAGAAGAGAGAATAAAGAGTGTGTGTGTGTGTTGGCAAATCATGTTAGAAACAGCGGGACATTATTTCAAACCCTCTTGTATCATAAGTGCCCCCACAATTAAATGAACAAGATACATTGAGTCGTTAGTCCTCACATCTGTCACTAAGTGAGAGCCTCTTAAAGGGATAGTTCAATGTAATGACTTGAGGGTGAGTGATGATGAATGATGATGCAAAGAAATAAACTATTCCTTTAATATCTTTATTTTAAATAAAACCTTCAATGTAGTTCTATTACCGGTCATGTGTGTACTGCTATTTGATTCGTAGTCCGATCAAACTCTTAATCAGCATATCTGAACCCGTAATGAAACACAAATAAATAAAAGTCTCAGCTTGAGATAAAATTGACATGTTTTTCATTTGCATCTCCTCTCAAATGAATATGTAATGTTCTAATTATAAACTGATTAAATCACTCGCTTCACAACTTGTAACCGACTGACACATACTTTTCCATAACACGCTGCCATCTATTTCTAATTTTAAAGTGGTCATATCATATTTAGGGGCCAAGCACTGAAAATGTGTAGGCACCTATTGTATTCATTAGTGTTCTTCTTCTTCTTCTGCCACTGAAGTCTATGGCAGCCCATAGAACCGTACATAGGAAAGTCATGAAATCTGGCACACTGATAGACAACCCTCTCGTCTAAAACTGACCCAAATTTGGAGGTCTTTAACTCAAACACTCTAGCGCCACTAACTGTTCAAATTTTAGCTTAGGTTTATGATTATAGCTTTTGAATTGTAAGGCCTAGAGTCAAATTCAGACTAGATTTTCTACCTTATTGAATGTTCTGAAAAAACTACTTTTTCGAACTCCTCCTGGACGTATGTACGATTTGCATGAAATTAGTTGTATATCATCTAGAGACACTGGGAACAAAAAGTTATTAAAAGCTTTTTGATAGACCAAACCGTTTTCGAACTGTGTTTCAACGAATTTGACGGTGAGCACGCCAAAATGGAGGTGAGGCTGTATCTTCACAATGCTTTGGCATATGGACACCAGACTTGGTATATGTCATAGATACCATGACTTAAGGGTACCTGCAGTGTTTTGGCACAGCGCCACCAAGTGATCAGTAGATATGAAAAATTTATATTTTTACTTACAACTTCTAAATAGTTTGGCCTAATGATGATAATTATGAGGCTGGTCTCCTTAGATATCTTGGGGTATACCGAGTTGAATAATAGCCAATTTTCCTATGTCAGCTATTTTGGGCATCATTTTGAATTGTGTCATAAAATGCTGTATTTTACAAACGCATTGGCATACTATTACGAAACTCGGTATGCTTCATCGGCACTATGCCCTGAGGGAACCTATACAGTTTTGGGCCAGTGTCTCCTTGTGGTCAAAAGTTATAATTAAATGTTTAAAAATGCTTATAGTATTTTATTGTTTTGGCCAATCGTCCTGTCACTGCTCTCTTTAGATCCCTTCGGTCATGCCAAATACCCTGATACCAAATTTGCCATGGTCAGCCATATTTCCTGTCCGCCATTTTTATATTACTTCTCCTAGGCCATTAGTCCGATTAGCACGAAATTTGTATCATCTAGGGACACTCATGACAAAAAGTTATCAAAAGCTTTTTGACAGACAAAACGGTTCTTGAATAGCGCACCAACAATTTTGATGGCAAGCTGCCAAAAAGCACCTGAGGCTGTATTGCTGCAACACTTTGCCGTATTTTCATGAAACTTTGTGTGTGTCATAATGACCACACCCTAACCTTGTAAATGTAGTGACTGCGCCACCTAATGGTCAAAAGTTATAATTTTAACATGCTGTATGTTGGTGTGCTTAGCCCCCTAATTGCTGCTTGCAGTTATATATATATATATATATATATATATATATATATATATATACATATACACACACATGCACATACACACTGGCGGCCAAATGTTTGGAATAATGTACAGATTTTGCTCTTATGGAAAGAAATTGGTACTTTTATTCAAAGTGGCATTCAACTGATCACAATGTATAGTCAGGACATTAATAATGTGAAAATTTACTTTTACAATTTGAAAAAAATGTTCATAACTTCTTAAACTACTTCAAAGAGTTCTCATCAAAAAATCCTCCATGTGCAGCAATGACAGCTTTGCAGATCCTTGGCATTCTAGCTGTCAGTTTGTCCAGATACTCAGGTGACATTTCACCCCACACTTCCTGTAGCACTTGCCATAGATGTGTCTGTCTTATCGGGCACTTCTCACACACCTTACGGTCTAGCTGATCCCACAAAAGCTCAGTGGGGTTAAGATCCATAACACTCTTTTCCAATTATCTGTTGTCCAATGTCTGAGTTTCTTTACCCACTCTAACCTTTTCTTTTTGTTTTTCTGTTTAAAAAGTGGCTTTTTCTTCCCATAAGGCCTGCACCCCTGAGTCTCCTCTTTACTGTTGTACATGAAACTGGTGTTGAGCGGGTAGAATTCAATGAAGCTGTCAGCTGAGGACATGTGAGGTGTCTATTTCTGATGTACTTATCCTCTTGTTTAGTTGTACATCTGGTCTTCCACATCTCTTTCTGTCCTTGTTAGAGCCAGTTGTTCTTTGTCTTTGAAGACTGTAGTGTACACCTTTATATGAAATCATCAGTTTTTTTGGCAATTTCAAGCATTGTATGTCCTTCATTCCTCAAACAATGATTGACTGTCGAGTTTCTAGAGAATGCTGTTTCTTTTTTGCCATTTTTTACCTAATATTGACCTTAAGACATGCCAGTCTATTGCATACTGTGACAACTCAAAAACAAACACAAAGACAATGTTAAGCTTCATTTAACGAACCAAATCACTTTCAACTGTGTTTGATATAATGGCAAGTGATTTTCTAGTACCAAATTAGCAATTTAGCATGATTACTCAAGGATAAGGTGTTGGAGTGATGGCTGCTGGAAATGGGGCCTGTCTAGATTTGATCAAATATGACTTTTTCAAATAGTGATGGTGCTGTTTTTTACATCAGTAATGTCCTGACTATACTGTGTGATCAGTTGAATGCCACTTTGGTGAATTAAAGTACCAATTTCCCTCCGAAACAGCAAAATCTGTACATTATTCCAAACTTTTGGCCACGAGTGTCTATATATATATATATATATATATATATATATATATATATATATATATACACACAGTATATATAACATTAGTCAATGTATTTTGTGCACCACCTCTCTGACCTTTACAGTCAAACAGGCTGTTTTTTTGCAGCTGTGCCATTGTAAACACTCTCTTTACATGCAAAACTAAATACAGCGTTTGCAGTTGTGTTCAAAACTGCCCCATCCTGCCCTAATTCTTCAACTGAAACTCCTTCAGATTCATAAAACAATCTGCTCTGAAATATGTTGCTCAAACTGTTCAGATCAGACTGAAATGATCAAGGATCTTGTTCAAAATAAACTTCAGCTGCTCGTTTGTAACGTGATTCTTTAAAAGAATCGCCAGAGCGGCAGGTGCTACACACAGAAACAAACAGCACAAGCTTTCACACACTTTACCACATCTTCTGGTGTTTATGAATAATAGTATCTATCCTGCGTCCTCATTACATTATTGTGACTGGACAGGAGAGTTTCTGAGCACTGAATAGGCGTCATTGACGTGTAAATGTCAGAACGTTGCCCCTTTTGGACTTGGGAGGAAGTTTTGAGTTCTTCAAGTTACACTATGTTTTCAAGGTACATCAAACACTTTTTATTTTAAAAGGTCAAGAAAAATTTATGTGTTCTTATACATTATTTATCAAACTTTCTAACCCCTCCATTGCGTTACGAGAGATATCCTGTGTAATGATCCCTGAGATTCTCTGAGTAAAAGGAATATGTAAAATGAGTTATTCATTTTTCATGAGTGTTGCATTTCTGTGTATAAATTAATTATTATCAAATCCTGCTTGGCTGAATAAACAGTGTTTGAAATTTTGCACTGCAGAGGACTGAATGGACACTATATGATGTATATTATATTAAAGAGATGCTGGCTTTGGATTGTCTACAGAGAGAATTCACGACAGCCGTATTCTGTGTTTGCAGTTTGATCAGTACAGTACAAGGACGCCATCATCAGCAGAGAGGTGACAGGCCACATACTGCACATACTGCAACACTTTGGTAACAACTGCATTTAATGTAAACATGAAATGAAAAACTGACCTTATTTACTTTCTTACAGTGGCAAGAAAAAGTAATCCCTTTGGAATTACCTGTAATTATGTAAAAATTTGTCTTAAAATCTTGTTTAATATTAATCTTAGTTACAAAAAAAAAAAATAATAAAAATAATAATAATTATATATATTTAACTAATTACACACAAATTTTTGTATTGTTCATGTATATATTGAATACATAATTTAAACATTGCAGGTAAAGTATGCGAACTCCTGGGCTAATGACGTCAAAAAAAGCTAATTAGAGTCAGGAGTTGGCAAACCTGGTATCCAATTAATGAAATGAGATTGGGTTAGAGCTACTTTGACTTATAAAAATAACTCAAAAATTCTAAGTTTGCTATTCACAAGAAAAACCTGCTGACGTGGACCATTCTGCTAAAGAGTATATTTTCTCTATTAGAGCACACACATTGACATTCAACGTCTTTTTAAAGACGCGTCTTTATAAAGATGCCTTTCCGTCTTTGTGTGATTCCACATCTCTCTGCTTCCGATGGCCACGGGCGCTTCCTCACGTGTCTGGGAAGTGATCAGACTGAGCGTTCGTGGATGGTTCATGTTCTCATTGTGAGAATATGACCATGGCAACGTTGCGGTTGCGGCTTTCCTTCTTCCGGGGGAAAGCCATTCTAGCCGCCCCCAGCACCTTGCCTTTTACCTCCGGGTATGAGGCCAGCCCGGCTTGCGCTATAGGCGATTTGGGGGCTTCAATGGGCGCGGCTCCGCCTGGTAAATCCCAGCGGACCTCCCAATCCCCAGCAAGCTCGTTTGCCCCCGGCGAGTTCCGAGAGGAGACCAGCTCGCCCCAGGGCCAGCGTAGTGTCCCTTTCGGAGCTCCGGAGCAGGATGAGTGCTCGATCGCTGCATCGGAGAGCATACTGGCGATGTCAGACGGCGTGGACTCGACTGGGCTGCCACCTTCGGGTCAGCCCGCCCAGTCTGAGGCTGACGGCGAGATGACCGCCATGCTTGCCCGGGCCGCTGCGTGTCGGGGTTGGAGTGGAACCTTCCACCCTCCCCTGAGCCTTTATGGCTAGATGATTGGTTCCTGGGTTCAGGGCGGTACTCACATCCCCCCCCCCCCCGTCCCTTTCTTCCTGGAAGTGCACGACGAGCTGAAGAGGATGTGAAGGGCACCTTTTTCTGCCCGAAACCGACCTCCCAGCTCATCCGCTCTCACTACCCTTGATGGCGTGGCAGCCCACTGGTATACGGAGTTCCCTCAGGTGGATAAGGCGGCTGCGGTGCACCTGTGCCTACAAAGCGCAGCCACCTGGCGGGATCACCCGGCACTCCCTTCCAAGGCCTGTAGAACGATGTCATCTCTGACGGCCAAAGCCTACAGCGCAGCAGGTCAGGCTGCCTCTGCCCTGCATGCCATGGCCCTCCTGCAATTACACAAGGCCAAGGCACTAAAGGAACTGCACGTGGGTAGTCTTGATCCCGATGTGATGCAGGAGCTGCGCTCGGCGAACAACCTCACCCCTTAGTACCCCTCGCCCGGAGTTCGGATGCGTGGCTAGCGCTTTCCAACCCCTTGCGGTGGTTGGCCAGGACCATCCGACTCGGCTACGCGATTCAGTTCGCCAGGTGCCCGCCCCGGTTCAGCGTCATCCGCTTCACTTCGGTGAGGGGCAAGAATGCCGCCACCTTGCGTGCGGAGATCGCAACCCTTCTACGCAAGGGCACGATAGAGCCTGTCCCTCCAGCCGAGATGAAGAAAGGGTTCTACAGCCCTTACTTCATCATACCGAAGAAAGGCGGTGGGTTGCGGCCGATCTTGGACCTGCGAGTTCTGAATCAGGCCTTGCACAGACTCCCGTTCAAGATGCTGACCCAAAGCACATTTTGGCATGTGTCCGGCATCAAGATTGGTTCGCGGTGGTAGACCTGAAGGACACGTACTTTCATGTCTTGGTTCTACCTCGACACAGACCCTTCCTACGGTTTGCTTTCGACGGCCGGGCATATCAGTACAAAGTCCTCCCCTTCGGCCTGTCCCTGTCCCCTCGTGTCTTCATGAAAGATGCAGAGGCAGCTCTTGCCCCGTTAAGGGAAGTGGGTGTCCACATACTCAACCACCTCAACGACTGGCTGATTCTAGCTCACTCTCGAGAGTTGCTATGTGCACACAGGGACCTCATGCTCAGGCATCTCAGGCGGCTAGGGCTTCGGGACAACTGGGAAAGAGAAAGCCTCATGAGTGAGCATGCGCGGTCGGTGCTGAACTGCCTGAAGTCATTCAAGCAGAGAACAGCGGTTCCACTGTAACACTTTCAGAGTCTCCTGGGGCATATGGTATCCTCGGCACCGGTCACGCCACTAGGGTTGATGCATATGAGACTTCAGACTCCGAGATGGGCATACCGCCGTGGCACACATCACGTGGCCATCACGCCGATCTGCCGTCATTTGTTCAGCCCTTGGACAGACCTTGCATTTCTACAGGCAGGAGTTCCCCTACAGCAAGTGTCCAGGTGTGTCGTCATTACGACAGACACCTCCAAGCGAGGCTGGGGCGCCATGTGCAATGGGCACGTAGCTTCAAGCTCCTGGACAGGACCGCTACTGTGTTGGCACATCAACTGCCTCGAGTTGCTGGCAGTATTTCTCGCCCTGCGGAGGCTTTTGCCATTGATCCGGGGCAAGCATGAGTTGGTCCGGACGGACAACACAGCGACAGTAGCGTATATAAATCGCCCGCCGTCTCCTACTATGGAGTCAGCGGCGACTGAGGTTGCTTTGGGCAACTCACATCCCGGGCAACCTCAACGCCACAGCGGACACGCTGTCGTGGCAGGTGACGCTCAGGGGAGAGTGAAGACTCCACCCCCAGGTGGTCCAGCTGATTTGGAGTCTGTTCAGCAAAGCACAAGTAGACCTATTTGCCTCCCAAGAAACCTCCCACTGCCCAGTCTGGTATTCTCCGATGGGGGCCCTCCTCAGCCCAGATGCGCTGGCACACAGCTGGTCCCGGGGGCTGCGCAAGTATGTGTTCCCCTAGTGAGCCTTCTTGCACAGACCCTGTGCAAGTTCAGGGAGGACGAGGAGCAGGTCACCTGCATGGCCCCGTATTGGCCCACTCAGTCTTGGTTCTCAGACCTCACGCTCCTCGCGACAGCCCCTCCCTAGCAAATTCCCCTGAGGAAGGACCTTCTTTCTCAGGGACGGGGCACCATTTGGCACCCGTGCCCAGACCTCTGGAACCTCCACATCTGGCCCTTGGATGGGACTCGGAAGACCTAAGTGGCCTACCACCAGCAGTGGTAGACACGATCACTCAGGCCAGAGCTCCCTCCACAAAGCAGCTTTATACCCTGAAGTGGCGTCAGTTCGCAAATTGGTGTTCTTCCCAAGCTGAAGACCCTCAGAGATGTGCAGTCGGGTCAGTGCTTTCCTTCCTGCAGGAGAGGCTGGAGGAATGGCTGTCCCCCTCCACCTTGAAGGTGTATGTGGCCGCCATAGCGGCACACCACGATACAGTGGACGGTAAGTCCTTAGGGAAGCACGACCTGATCATCAGGTTACTGAGAGGTGCCCAGCGACTGAATCCTCCTAGGCCACGCCTGCTCCCCTCATGGGATCTCTCCGTGGTCCTCCTGGGCCTTCGCAGAGCCCCCTTTGAGCCGCTAGAGTCAGTCGAGTTGAAAGCCCTCTTCTTGTAACGGTCACTTACAGGGATTACAGTAATTATGGGGAGAGATACAACTGCGCATGTGAGAGCACAGGGAGAGAGCACACAGAGAGTGTAGAGAGCTAGTTGTGGCGTTTCGTATAGGGACCCCTAGTGTCACTACATCAGAAGGGGAACATTTCGGTTACTGTCGTAACCTCCGTTCCCTGATGGAGGGAACGAGACATTGTGTCCCCCCTGCCACAACGCTGTACTACCCGCTGAAATGGCTGGAACCCTGTCTCGGCTCTTCGGCACAAAACCTGAATGAGTGGTTGCGAGCCAGCTCCTTATATACCCATATGTCCGGGGGAGTGGCATGCAAATTCCACTCGCCAATTCTCATTGGCCTTTTCTCAAAGATCTGAGGTGTTCGAGGCTCTCAAGAGCGACCCCTAGTGTCACTACATCGACACAACATCTCGTTCTCTCCGAGACGTTTTCGATTGAAAAATATTATTTACTGCAATCAAAATAAATGCAAAGACATTATTTTAGCAGTATGGAATTATTTTTATTTACTTATCCTTTCACAAACAGTAGTCCATGTGCTGCGGTGGTGGAGACAGGTCATGTTCCTACCTATACAGTATCGTATATTGTGGTCTTAATAATATAAAATCATTGTTAGATCATATCTGACCTCATGTCTATCACAGCGACAGCATTTTGGAAATTAAAAACTGCCATTTGCGATCAGAGTTTGTGCAATTTCTTCATGCAAAAACAGCTGCTGTGGGTCAATTGTGTTTAATAGAGCTGGCGTGATAACAGTGACGCTGACCCGTGAAATATCATCATATATGTAAAATCCTGAGTTTTTCCTGATGCAAAGGTCTGATGGAAATTTAAAGAAGACCTAATCTCCAATAATCTTTGGGAAATGGGGTGTTTCAACCCCACAAACAGCAATTTTTGGGCAGTTTCAGTGCAATTTGATTGAAATGCCTATAGACATCAGTTATTTTCTGGGCTACCAAAAGAACCCAGAAGTGGAGGGGTGGAGCGTTTGTTTGTAAACAGTAACTTCATCTATAGACCTTTAAAGAAACACCTACATTGAGCTCCAAGGTTGTTAATCGATGGTATCAGAGGTCGACCGATAGTGGATTTTGCCGATACCGATAACCAAGGTTGTGTAAAAGGCTGATAAATTAATCGGACAAACAGTTTTTTTTTTTTTTTTTTATCGATTTATAGAATTATAAAACATTTATTAGTCTTTCCTTACTATGACAGTCATAGACATTGAGGCTAGAATAGTCCAAAATGAATAAATCCCTAAAGCAGTTTAGTGTCAAACCAAAATCCCAATAATGACCAGAAAAATTACGATTTGGTGCATAACGCTGGACTTTTAACTATAAACAAGCCTGAAATACATTACAATACTCTATATTTTTGCTGATAACCGATAGTTCCAAAAAGCAACTATCGGAACAGATTAATCAGTCTACCTATAGATGGTATATGCTTCTGTTGAAGCCATTAGTCCATGTTATTTTAGCTTCATAAAAAAAGTGCATTTAATAGCAGGAATTCTAGTGAAGAACTACACTACCCATGATCCTGAAGAAACGATCCACCAATCAGAGAACTGCTGCAAACAAAGCATGCTAAAAGAGCTCTGCAATATCCGCCCACTCCCATGATGCACTGTGAATGATGTAATCGTGTTGGTCTATCTTGGCTCTTGAAATATATATATACAGTATATATATATATATATATATATATATGGATATATCTGAATATTTTGCTATAAACTTAAAATATACTGTTTCTATGCTTATAATAAACAACTTTACATCAATGGTTTTATTTGTTTTCATAGTTTTTAAAACGTCATTTGCAATGCTTCATGGGTATGTAGTTCATTCCCTCATTAAAGACATTAAGTACACAGTCTTGTAGTTTTTGTCAGATTTTTAAATGAAGGTTTGTAATGTTGTGATTCACCTCGGAGCTGGTCGGTTTGATTCATGGCTTATAACTCTTTTAAAAAGGATGTTATGAAATCCCTATGGACAAAATTAATAGAAAAATACTTCCAAGATGGCTGAAAAGGTCGGTGGCCACTGTTGTGCTCTTTTCCCAAAGGATAAAAATAATGAGAACAAGTTCCTGTGGACAAACACAGCTTGATGGAGCACATATCTTAAGACATGTTTCAAACTTTGTTTAACCTGACACAGCAACATAACGTCTGACGCAGGTGTACACTGACGTGTCCTTAGACAAGCACTTATAATAATCTCGGACTGATTTATGAATTCAATTGCAAAATGGATTGCTGTGAACTGTAGGCCAATGATAGACTTACATTTAATAATATGTAAAAAAACAAACAAACAAACAAACCATATATTGCATTTTAAATCTACTTTTTGTATTGTCTTTTTTAATGCTTGACTGCCTAAATAATGTAATGCATTTTTAATTGATTTAAATATAACTATTTATAATTATTTAATCATTATATATTGAATTATTGTTATTTGAGGGGCTTTCTCAGCAAATATGTATGTGCGATTAATTGCAATTAATTCTATTAATTAATCGGCATACCATGTCATTAATTCAATTACAAATTTTAATTGATTGACAGCCCTAATTTTTATACAATATTATATTGAAATGTGATATGGTTATCTTATGTATAACATATATAAATATTAAATAAAAATGAATGAAAATGTATTTCCATCACTCTTCAACCACATATGACAGAAATCCTTAGATTAATGGTGATTTTATAGCAGCACTTTATGACTGTGATAAATACTGCCACCAGCAGGTTAAAAACAAAACAGAGTGAGATGAATTCAGAAGGTCACTGAACTGTTGTTCCTGCCACTAAGAGAAGCGTGACAGCTCAACGGTCAGCTCTAGAATGCAAAGATTACAGTGAACACACATAAATGCAATTCTGCCTTAGCCTGCACAATCACACACAGATTAAGAGGTAAACGAGAGCATGTTAGGGAAGTTAAGGACAGGAAAGCAGGGAGATTATTCTGTGTGTGGTGGTAACATGAGTGTATATTTGAAGATGAATTAATGAATTAGTGTAATACATCAGAACAGTGTGTGTGTGTGTGTATGTATGTGTGTGTGTGTGTGTGTGTGTGTGTGTGTGTGTGTGTATGCCATTATAAATAACATTTATTAAACACACAGCAGGTGTATCAAAGATGGAATATGTGACCCAACTATACGTATCATTAGCTGTACCTAAAACAAACACACACCAACTTAACACTGTTTTCACACAATACTGCATCCAAAATCAGCTTTGACTGCCATTATGAAGAAGAAATCACACAAGCGCACACGTATAGTTATTTTACACTGTTATATGATAACCTCCGTAAATTAACAGTGGTGTGTGGGGGCCTGGGTAGCTCAGTGGTAAAATACGCTGGCTACCACACCTGGAGTTCACTAGCTCTCTGGTTCAAATCCCAGGGTGTGCTGAGTGACTCCAGCCAGGTCTCCTAAGCAACCAAATTGGTCTGGTTGCTAGGGAGGGTAGACTCATGGGGTAAACTCCTTGTGGTCACTATAATGTGGTTAGTTCTCAGTGGGGCACGTGGTGAGTTGAGTGCAGATGCCATGGTGGATGGTGTGAAGCCTCCACACACACTATGTCTCCATGGCAACGCACTCAACAAGCCACGTGATAAGATGCTGCATGGAGGCAACTGGGATTTGTCCTCTGCCACCCAGATTGAGGTGAATCACTACGTGACCACAAGGACTTAAAAAAAAAAAAAGCACATTGGGAATTGGGCATTCCAAATTGAAAAAAAAAACAACAACAAAAAAAAACAGTGGTGTATTGTGTTTTCATTTTCCAGGGCTTCCTGGATTAGACTGCGATTGATCGAAACATATACACTACTAGTCAAAAGTTTGGCACACTTGAGTGAATTTATGTTTCTAAACCTTTCAATTCTAAAATACTTGAAATTAGTTTTGTTGACAAATTTAAACGAGCAGACCTTTTCCAACTTTTGACTGCTAGTGTAGTTAGACGCAATACACAGTCTCATCCAGCGCACACACGATTAAATGCACACACACATGCAGAATACAAACATGTCTCAAAAACTCACTGCGGCAATCATTAGTGAATTCTTCCTTATATCCTGCTGTGGACAGAAACAGAATAATATTCTAATTTTAAAGTCAGCTGATTCTTAAACTGACGTTGTTTCCTTAGTCCACAAGAGGGCGCATTAAATACATAAACCATTCAGCACCATTATATTATTGCAAAGAACATTTCTGGCTGTTAAAACAAGAGCATTCCATTTTCAAATAATGTGCATAAAATAAATAAATAAATAAATAAAAAGTTGTGGTCAGTCCATATTCTCAAATGTTAAGACAAATGTAAAATGAGGGGAGGGGGAAACGCTTCAATAGGCAGTTCACTGGTGCTGATGCCACAGTATATTACCCCAGACTCGAGCTTCATAATAACAATGAAATACCAATTTTTTTTTTATTCATTACAGTTGTATGTAGTTTAGCAATATTCCCAGATAGCAGTGGTATTCGGCTGAACTCGGTGGTGAAGCGGCTCAGGCTATGAGCACAGGCCAGGGGCTGTTCAATCAGATGGAACACAACAGAATGGAACCGAATGCGAGGATCTCGAGATTTCCAAGTTGAACTCCTTTCCTGACAAAGTGTTTAAAAACCTAACTGCTTAATCAGAGTGGTGGTGGTGTAGTGGGCTGAAAAGCACAGAGCTGGTAAGCAGAAGGTTGCCGGTTCGATTCCCACAGCCACCACCATTGTGTCCTTGAGCAAGGCACTTAACTCCAGGTTGCTCCGGGGGGATTGTCCCTGTAATAAGTGCACTGTAAGTCGCTTTGGATAAAAGCGTCTGCCAAATGCATAAATGTAAATGTAATCTGAGAAATGCTTATGAAAGAGCAAGACACAACGGCCAAGTACCTCCACCAACTGTAAGGGGCTGTTCACACCAAATGCACACTTTTGCAACCATCAATTTGTTTTTCTATGTAAACACGCGCTAGACGAACGTCTTAGCTTCACTTTCTTTTTGTTTATTCAGTGTCTCGTGCAGGAGCGCTGTTTTTAGATACTGTTTCTAATTAAAAAGAACTTTAAAAGGCATCCTGAGCTTATCAAATCGCTCTAATCAAAGTAAACGCATCATTAGATGTGCATCACCATGAAAACACCATCGGCCTACATCCATCAGTAGGGATGGATTAATTAAACTCACATCAACATGGAACAATCAATCTGATATTACCTTTATTTTAAATAAGTAATAACATCCGAAGAGGTCTGAGGCCACATCCACACTAATCAGTTTTAGTTTCCTAACTTCATAGTTTCCAAAGTATGCAGAGAGCATTTTCTAAATGCTTCTTTTTCAGAAAACACTGTTCTAGTGTGAATAAGAGGCTGTTCGTTTTTAACCAGTTCAACAGTGGGTCCAAAAGGGGGCACTATATCGCGAAATAAGTTTCCGCTTAAAATGCTCAAGTCCCCGTATACATACAGTCAGGCATATGTGGTATCGTTTGAAAGCTTAGAATCTGAACTTTTCATAGATAATCATCACTTCTGCATTTATGTAACTTAAAATAACAAAATAAGGCCTTAAAACATCCATGTCGCAAATAAGCACCACTTAGTGGTAGACATACTAATATGAATATAAAAGTCTTTAATAGCGCTTAAATAGACAAATCATATATCCAATGAAAGCTCTCATTTTCAGGAACGAATGTACAGTTTATTTATTTTTGTATAATTTTTTTTGCACTAATACCACAGTTTAATTTGACCAATTTTTAGCAGTTAGTCCAGAGTATGTGTGGTGAGCTTTCAAATTTGAGTGTGAAAAATTGTGGCGGCAGCCCAAAAATGTTCCAGAGTTGAAGAGGTTTAACAAAAACATATATATGTGTAGATGTGGCCTGAGGCTTTACACAATCCTAGGGACCAGCTTACATTATCATTATTTTGATGGTTACATGATCTGATAATCTGATGCACTACACAAGCATCTACACAAACTCACACGCATCATGTGATCACTTCCTGTATGTAGGACAGCAGGTGTACACAAATACCTGATGCCTTCAAACTCAAACAGACTCAATATCATCTGTAGCACATGCTCATCTGTCATGATCTCATCTAGAAGTATCAATTCCTGCTGCCCTCTTTTCATTTCATCTGCTGAGCCCATGGGCGTCACGCCACCAGTATTAAATTAACCCAGTTACGTCCATCCTGGAGAACAGATGAGAATCTTCTGAAAGTAATTCCTGCTGAAATTAGAATTGGTTTGGATCTCTTCTGAAGAGCTGAAAACAAATGATTTATTTCACTTCAGCCTTTGATCTCTATTCTAACATTGAGCCTCATTCACAAAACACAAGCAGAATGAATTTCGGTTTAAATTGTTTGGAGAGCCATTGCTATGTAAACTGTAACATTTTCACAATGATATGACAATTACAAGAATGCTTTTTATGACAAACTTACACGAAAAATGTTTATTGATGTATTAATGTGAAAACTACTCAGAAATGGTTCTACAAACATTTTACAAAGATACTGTATATTTCATATTGATGTGAAAATTATTAACAATTATTTTATGAAAAATTTACACAGAGATTTTAATTGACAAATTCTCAAAAAGGGTTTTACAAACAATTTACACCAAAAGTTTAATTGTTGTATTAATATGAAAAATACTCATAAAAGATTTTACGAACAATTTACACAGATATTGAAATTGTTGTATTGTTGTCACAATTACAAAAAAAAGTAACAATTTAACAATTTACACCATCATTTTAATTGTTGTATTAATATGGCAACTTCTCAAAAATGGCTTTACGAAGAATTCACACAGATATTGTAAATGTTGTATTGATGTGACAATTACTAAAAATGATTTTACAAACAATTTACACAGAACTTTTAATTGTTGTATTATTATGACAACTACTCAAAAATGGCTTTACAAACAATTTACAAAGAAATTGTATTTGTCATATTGATGTGAAAATTACTAAAAATTATTTTATGAACAATTTACACAGTGATTTTAATTGTCATATTATGACAACTTCTCAAAAAGGGTTTGACGAACAATTTATACCAAAAGTTTAATTGACGTATTAATATGACAACTACTCATAAATTATTTTCCAAACAATTTACACAGAAATTTTAATTGTTGTATCATGACAACTTCTCAAAAATGGTTTTACAAACAATTTACACCAGTATTGTAATTGTTGTATTGGTGTGATGATTCCCAAAAAAATATTTTATGAACAATTTACACAGATATTGTAATTGTCGTATTGATGTGACGATTACTAAAAATGGTTTTACGAACAATTAACATCAAAAGTTTAACTGTCGTATTAATATGAAAACTTCTCAAAAATGGCTTTACAAACAATTCCCACAGATATTGTTATTGTTGTATTGATTTGACGATTACTAAAAAAATATTTTACGAACAATTTACACAGAAATGATAACTGTCGAATTGGTGTGACGATTCCTAAAAATGTTTTTACTAACAATTTACACAGAAATTTTAATTGTTGTATCATGACAACTTCTCAAAAATGGTTTTACAAACAATTTACATCAGAATTTTAATTGTCATATTAATACGAAAACTATTCAAAAATGGTTTTATGAACAGTTTATACAGATATTGTTAATGTTGTATTGATGTGATGATTACAAAAAATATTTTACGAAATATTTACATTGAAATTGTAATTGTCGTATTGATGTGACGATTATTAAAAAGTGATTTTACGAAATGTTTACATTGAAATTGTAATTGTCGTATTGATGTGACGATTATTAAAAAGTGATTTTACGAAATATTTACTTAGAAATTTTAATTGTTGTATTGATGTGACGATTACTAAAAATGGTTTAACGAACAATTTACACAGACATTTTTATTGTCCTATTATTATGACAACCACACAAAAAGTGTTTTGCAAACAATTTACACCAACATTTTAAATGTCATATTAATATGACAACTATTCAAAAATGTCTTTACGAAAAATATACACAGATATTGTAATTGTTATATTGATGTGAAGATTACAAAAAAATTATTTTACGAAATGTTTACATAGAAATTGTATTTGTCGTATTGATGTGACAATTACTAAAAAATGGTTTTACGAACATTTTCCACAGAAATTGTAATTTTCATATTATTATTACAACCACTTGCAAAGGATTTTACAAACAATTTACACCAAAATTGTAATTTTCATATTGCTATGAAAACTACTCAATAATGTTTTAATGAACACTTTACGCAGAAATTGTAACTGTTGTACTGATGCAGTAAATTACATGAGAATACTTTTACGAATGATTTCCACAGGAAAAAAATAAATAAAAATTCTGCTCATGCTGAATGAGGCTCATTGCCTTTGGATAAGCAAAATTCAAAAGACTTGCAACTCGAATATAAGGAAACTGAGTTAAATTGAGTTCTGTGATTTCTGTCTTTGACTACACTCTTAAAAATAAAGTTTCTTGAATGTTTGCAATATCTTAGGTTTAGCAAAAGACCGTCTTCTTATCAAGAACGATCAAGAACTTATTTATTTTATTTATCTTAATCATGTTTAATACAGTCACTATGCAAGTTTGGATTCTTCCAGCAAACACTTCTGGATTACAAAATATTTCCAAAAGCAGGAAAAAAAAATCACTGGGATTCACTTTGAAAAATAAACCTGAAAATCAACCCAACATCAGCATCTGCCTTCAAACACCATCCATCCTTGAACGAAAGATTTTACAACTGGTGTCATCTGGAGCGCCAAAATCTCATGGAGATATTTTTCTTGCCATCGGTGCCTGAGATGTTCAGGTGTGAAACGAAAACAACAAAGCTCAGTTTAGAGGACTGAGCGTGTAGAAGGACACAAACAGGACAGTTTTAAAGTAAATCCCCAAAAACATAGCAAACACCAAAAACATCGCTCTGAATTTGAACATCTCCAGATAGTTCCTCAAATCTTCTAGCTTGCAGACAAACCCAACAGGTCCTGGTTTTAATTCATTAACGCAATCCTATGCAAAGATTTATGGAATCAGCTTATCTAGACCCCAAAGCAGCAGCAGGGATAAAGACCACAAGCGTCTTACCTGAGTGACTTTCTCAGTGACGTTGTGCGTGCGGTCGATGAGTTTGCAGGGCGCGATGATTTCCATTTCTCCAGGCGGGAGTGCGATGAGAGGATCCGGTTTAAAGTCCACAAAGTTGAGGGTGATCTGGGGGATTTTACTAATGGTGCGGTAACGCATGAGATCGGAATCAGAGGTAGAGTTCAGGATGCCCGACTTGTTGTTCATGGCACCTGTGAAAACAAACAAATTTTGTTATAGGCTGATGGTACGGCAGCCACTACAGAAAACAAGAATCCTGGATCCACAATGTTTTTCTCTGAAACAGTATTTTTAGGTCCCATCTTAAAATGGGAGACAACTGAAGGGGTGCAATGCCTCTGATGCAGAATTATAATTTGAATGTGAATTTAAGGAAGTAGAATTAAATGAAAGGAAATACAAATCAATTCATAAAACTGCCAAAAGTGTCATTTTTTATTACTTACATTTTTCAGTGTGAATTACTCAATCATTGTGAATTACTCATCAAACACACAACATACGGGAAACTTCCAGAAAAAGTAGATAATAGTAATAATCAATATTTGAAATTACACTTATAGAAATTATATATATATATATATATATATATATAAATATATACAATATACAGTATATATACTGTATACATATTAGGGCTGTCAATCGATAAAAAATGTAATCGAATTTATTACATTACATGCCGATTAATTAATCCGATTAATCGCAATTAATCGAGTACATAATTATTTGCTGAGAAAGGCCCCCAAATAGAGATAATTAATTTAAATAATGGATAGTAATTAAAATATTTATAAATATAATATGTAGGGCCTATAATAAATATATAATACAGATTAAAATTCAGTTTAAAATAAATTGCATTATTGTGGCAGGTGAATAAAGCGTTGATTAGACAATCCAAAAAGTGTCTTAAGAACTCAGTATATTTTTATATACACTGTACATTATAGTTTCAATCTCGTATCTTTGAACAAGCCTACAGTTGACAGCAATGTGTTTTGCATTGAGTTCGTCAATGTGTCCAGTTCTCACAGTACGCGTTCTTGCGTTCCACCTGCGCTATTTTTAATTGTCGCACTATTTACATGTGCGTGCCTCAGACGGACGCGTTCGGAGCGTCTCACTGGTATTCAGCGTCATAAACGGCACATATTTAGGATGCTGTGTCAAGACTTGCGGCTCGTATGGTAAGAAAATCTGTACTTTTATTACGGAATTGACGTACACGTCAGGGGGCATGATTAATTGCGTTAATTTTTTAACATGTTTATTTAGTGTGATTAATTATGTAAAAAATAACGTATTAAAAAAATGTACGCAATTAATCATGTCCCCCCCCCCATGTGTACGGAGAGATCTTCCAATGTTCATTACATAGGTGAGATGGTTGTAGAGGTGATTTCAGCAAGCCAAATCAACAACATTTTCAAGCTTGAAGTACATCTGTTTTTACGAGCCGCGTGAACAGGTGGCAGCGCACCTCAACAAACCTCACAAGCAGCACAGCCAAAGAATGAGAACCGCTCACTGAGGAAGCACAACAGGTGAGCGAAACACAACAGAATACAGGAATCTTGAGACGTGATTTTCAAAGTTTCCACTACTTTTAACTTGATAAAGCGTCCTAAAAATGTGCCGTTTATGACGCTTAATACCAGAGCATCACCTCTGCAGGCCTGCCTTCTTCCCATAGTGCATCCTGCTGCCATCTCTTCCCCAGGTAAACGGCGCACACACATCCGGCCGTCCACGTGATCTTAAAAGAAATGTGATTCATCAGACCAGGCTACCTTCTTCCATTGCTCCATGGTCCAGTTTTGACGCTCACTTGCCCTTTGTAGGCGCTTTCAGCGGTGGACAGGGGTCAGCATGGGCACTCTGACCGGTCTGCGGCTACGCAGCTCCATAGGCAGCAAGCTGTGATGCACTGTGTGTTCTGACACCTTTCTATCATGGCCAGCATTAATTTTTTCAGCTATTTGTGCTACAGTAGCTCTTCTGTGGGATTGGACCAGACGGGCTAGCCTACGCTCCCCACACGCATCAATGAGCCTTGGGTGCCATTGACCAGGGGCGTTTCTAGGACTTGAGGAGGTTCGGGGCTTACCGGGGATGGGGGGGTTGTCACACCACATGAACTTAAAACAAAATGTAGCAATGTTATTGCGTAGCCTACATATAAAATTACATTCGGGGCTACAGTCAAAACATTTGGGGCTGAAGCCCCGGAAAAATGACCTGGCGATGCCGATGCCATTGACCCTGTCGCCAGTTCACCGGTTGTCCTTCCTTGGACCACTTTTGGTAGGTACTGACCACTGCATACCGGGAACACCCCACAAGACCTGCCGTTTTGGAGATGCTCTGACCAGGTTGTCTAGCCATCACAATTTGGCCCTTGTCAAAGTCGCTCAGATCCTTACGCTTGCCCATTTTTCCTGCTTCCAACACATGAAATTCAAGAACTGACTGTTCACTTGCTGCCTAAAATATCCCACCCCTTGACAGGTGCCATTGTATTGAGATAATAAATGTTATTTACTTCACCTTTCAGTGGTTTTAATGTTGTGGCTCACAACATTCAGTGTAGAGCGACAATTAAAAATAGCAAGGACGCGTACTGTGAGAACTGGACACATTGACGAACCCAATGCAAAACACGTTGCTGTCAGCTGATATAAGAATAAAACAAACAATATACTAAGTTCTTAATCCACTAAAATAAGTCTCTTTAGTTAATAAAACAGTTATAAATGTTCATTTTATGGACCATGATGGAAAAACACTTTTCCCACAATGGTGTTTTCCCATTTACCAAAATGCTCTTATTAACCAATATTTTATCTAATCAACAGATTACATTTTATATTTTATTTGATATGTATTATTTTCATCAAAGTTATCTGAAAACAATGTGATGGGCATTTTGTTGTGATATATGGCAAAATTAAATTCTGTTTCTCTGTTTGAATTGTTTTAGACAATTTTGAACTACCAGAAATATATCTAATCTACATATAAGGGGATTATTTGGCATAACTACTCAAAATTAATTATGTATTTATTTATGTTTTCTCGCAAAACTTGTGTTGGACTAATGAAACTGCCTTTTAATTTCTTTGTATTTTTTTCTTTCTCCTGTCATTCTAATTCAACATCCTGTGGGGCGTGGCCAATTCGATTTAGACTGCAACTAATGAATTGAAAAGGAGTCCGTTCTGGTATTCTGAATTTTGCACATCCCTTGGCTAAATGTTTGTTTGAAAAATCATATGTCAAATGACCAAGAAAATCTGACATAAATGGTATAATTTCACTTCTTAAACTTGAATCAGTCAAACAAAACTCCTGCTAATGCACATGCAGGCTTTACAGCAAATACAGTCTTAAAGACCTGGCGGTGCCGTTGCCAATAAGCTGATTGGCACTTCTAATTGATAGACAGGACTTTTAGTTACCACAGCAAACGTTACATTAAACATCAGTTCACAAACTCTCACTGACTGTTTCCTGGTTTTCTCACCTGTGCTGCAACTGGTGGGGTGTGTCCGGTACTTGCGGTCCCATTCGGGCCGCATGGCCTCGATATCGTCCACTGAAGATGCACGACGCATGCTGTGAAAGCTCTCACGTGAGCGACTGTTCGTCAAGCTGCAGTTGGACACCGAGGTATCCGGGTTGAGCCTCTGCGGCCGCGGGGAGGAGTGAACCAAGGGCAGGGTGGTGGGGTGGGGCTGTGCAGGGGGTGGAGACGAGGGGTTGCTGCCCAGGAGGTCGCGTTGATACTCAGGCAACAGAGAGGATGGCGTGCAAACGATGGAGGTGGTGGTGGTAGGGTGAGACTCGGGGAGGGAGAACAGCTCATCCAGGGTGAGGGATTCGTGGCTTTCCAGGTGGGAATTGCTGGGGAAACCTGTTCCGCGGCCCACCTCAGGATCGTCCCGGAGAGAAGATTTACTGTTGTTCCGAGAGTTCAGGAGAGGCAGGCGTAAACGGATCCCGCCAGCTCGATCTACAGCAAAGAGAAAGAGAGAAAGTCAATGTTTCGCACACCAAAACGATGTAAAAAAGACCAAACAGACAGCGTGAAATGGCATGCAGTTTTTTATGTGTTGATGTATTTTGTTTGTTTGTAAGTTTAAGTGGGACATATGGGGCTTGTCTCCTTTTCTAAACAGCCAATAGGCTTTAGTTTTGTCATAGCCATGAAACATGATTTGCTACTTACTATTTGATTGACACTTTCAATCTAGAGAGCGTTTGATTGGACAAAAATACGTGTAGTGCAAGATGAGTCATCTCTTTTTTTTTTTTAGTATATTGTCCCAAAAGAGAAAGATTTACATTTTAAATATAAAACAAATCTGCTAAAAGTCAATATGGTCAATGTTCAGAAGTACACTAGCATACAGATGATCTCAAATCTAGCAGACATACACTAAAAGCCACAAAACTAAATTTTTTATTTCATGTCAATTTTTGAATTCAATACGTAAAAACCCCAGCTAAGACTAGCGAACCATTTTCCATGTGAAATGAGTATCAACACCCCAGTTGAACTGACTGAAATTGCAAAAGGCTGAAAATGTGTTAATATGTAAATGTGGGCGGTCATATGTTAATGAGCTCACGGTTCTGATGTCAACATTGTGAAAATTTCTGAACAAGCCGTTTTTGCAGGTTATGTTTTCATTAATGGCAAAAAAATTTAGTTCTTTTTTTTTTTCTGTGATATGTGTTCTGTGATAAAATATTTCAAAATATATTTTAATATAAACTACTTTTTAAAAGTGAAACTCGTATGTGTATGATGACATATTAGAGAAAGAGGAGAGGATTTCGATGGCGTACTTGAATGGCGCCGTAGGACAGGCAACTTGTGGTTCAAATTTTGTGTGTCATGGAGTCTCTCGTCTGGCATGACTTCAAAATTCAGAATAAACATGATCACGATGCCATCTTCATTCTTTACCGGCACCACGTCCACTAAACTCAGGAAACACGCACCTGAGACAAAGAAACAGAGGCAGAGATCAGCGACCTGTTAGTTGATTCTTAAAGATTATTAACATGTTAGCATGCATTCATAAAAAAGAGTTGTATTACTACATTTGAGTAGTTGTTTTTCGGACAATTAGTTTTGCATTTCCATTTGAATTTTTGCTGACACTGTGCGTTCGCAATGTGTAAATGCAAACGCAAATACTCAACTTGCAGTTGCATTTGAATTATGTCCCAAAGTATGCATCCGTAAATAAAAATACCATTTCAAATACAATATGCAGCTCCTTTTGTATGGAGGGCCATGCAATCATGCAATAAATATTTAAATAATTAATTAAATCCATAATGAAATCGTTTATCATAAAATCGTACGATATATATAATTAAATAATCATTAAATCACAAAATAAATCAATAAATATTCCTTGTTTTTAATTTTAGCATAAGGGTTGTTTCTAGTCATTAAAGCATGAGCTTCGTGTCTTTTCGTTTTCAGGATTACGGCTATCAGCTTGTTACTCACCGATGTGCGTCACCTTTTAAAATCGGTTTCTCTGGACTTTTTTTTGATTAGTGAATTTAGGCACGTTTTTTCACATTGCAGCTATGGCTGATCTTGGTACAATAAGAGATTTGCAGATGAAGTAATTATATACTGTAAATAACCGTAACATTGGCTTAGGTGTTGATACCTCGAAAGGTGACGCCCACTGTCGTTGAGTGACATGTGTATAACTGAAACCCTGAAAATCAAAACATGCTTAAATGAAACATCGACGCAAAGATAATGCTAAAATGCAAATGGACGCAAACTAATGCAAGGGACATTTATTGGTTTATTTAGTGATTTAATAATTAATTTAATATTTTTATAGTTTTTTAACAGTTAAATTATGTATTTAATAATTTATTTAAATATTTGAATGCATATTTAATGATTTATTTTTGAGTAATCTGGTACTCCATACGTTTGAACAGTTTCTGAAATGAAAAATAAAAATAAAAATAAAAATAAGTCCATCAGGTTGACACGCTATACTCCATCTAAAACTATTTTAAACTAAATGTTTTACATTATCATTTGTCTTGCCACAGAACTAATAACTAAATCTGAATGGTGACCAGTTACAGCACCTAAAATATACATGTATATATTATAGAAATTATAATATAAAATTGAAATGGATCGGCTTCCAATTTATACTAGTGTTTGTCCCAAATGTTGTAAAAACTTTGCTTTTACTGTCCCAGTATCATGCCAAAACGATTTGGTCTCCATTAATGTTGTTGTTGTTGTTGTTGTTGTTGTTGTTGTTGTTGTTGTTTAATGACCAAACAAACTACATCAGGTTTAATTATTATGCATATTTCTATTACACAAATACAAAAAGAAGCTTAGATCCCAAAAATATGAACATATTGCAGGACATGTTGCTGAATCGTGGGAATCCTCTGTTGGACTAGTTAAGTGAACAATGATCATCTGCCAGCAAAATGAAGCCTGATTACCAAATACTGTGTGTCAGTGAGTGTGTGACGAAGATACACACAATGCACAAACATATCTCACACAGAAAATGCAGCAGTATGTTTCAGTTTTATTATAAAACAAGGATAAACATCCTACCATTTTCACGTTGGTCAAAATTCAAAGTGTCACAACAGATTATCTTACTACAAGTACAATGCACAAGTTTACTTTACACAGAACAGGTTGGCACTATTGCAAACATGCCAGCGAGCAAAACCACCAAGATCAACATCCACCATATTTGATTACTAAAACAAAAAAAAAAGTTGTATTGATGTATTGACACACAACCATTGACCTTTCAGATCGGTCAGATTCTGATTCATACTGTTTGAGATTTCATCTTAAAGCCCTGATGTTTGAGCACGCTTACCTTGAGACGAGAACAGAAAGACAGGAAACAGGTAGAATGACAGTCTCACAACACTGACAGACAGCACAGATTCTCATCAATGAACAAACAGACGGACAGAGATGCTCTAACTGGAGATTGGCCGTCTATAATCCCAGCTGTGTTTGGACCAGAGAAACTACACATGGATTACAGGTTCACACACGCCATCTGCCCATGCGTGTATATGCATGTATGAATGTGTATATGAGTGTGTTTGTGTATGAAAAGAGAACATAACACATTTCTTTTATGACATGCTTACACAGTAGTGTGCAAAGCTGGAAACATCTATTTTGAATTTGAATAATCTGCCAAAACATTTGACAAGAAAACACACAAAAGTGTAAAATAAAACATTTATTTCTTCTTTTAAAGGATGCTGTTCGTCATGTTGTTCCAAACATGTATGACTTTCTTTCATCGATTGAACACAAAAGGAGATGTTATGGAGAATGTTCTTCTCAGTCACCATTCACTTTCATTGAATCAGTTTTTTTCCTTACAACTAGAGATGCATCGATGTGTCGGCTGCCGATATTTAATGGCCACCATCTGCATATCAGCAACAAGCATGAAAACGGCGATATGGAAAAGCGGCACTTACCTATCGGCTACATGATGAGGAAAACCATCCAAAACACTTGGACACCAGCAGACTTTGACTTCTGAGGTATCGGTATGATATCCATTAATGCTGCATGATTAATTGAATTAAGATTGAAATCTCAATATGGCTTTGTGCAATTACTAAACCTTAAAAGGTTGCTTTTTAAACTGCAAAAACAGAAGTGCACAAATGTTTTAGAAGTACAAAATAGCCTTTTTTCATATCAATCATCATGTTATCATATTTAGTTAATTTTTTAGTTATTTAACTTCTATTTATCTTTTATTGTGGCTCCAATCAATGTTCAGTGGAAATTATTTATTGTTAGAACAGTCAACACGCTTCAGTGATCTGATGACAACATAAAGTCAAAGGTAAGTAGCAAAATATCTGTATCGGCCTATAGGTTTTTGTTAAAATCAGTTTTGGTATCGGCCAAAAATGTTCATATTTGTGCATCCATACATACAACAAAAAGGTAACACTTGTCTATCATCTCCTTTTGTTTTCCACCAAAAAAAATAAGAACGTTTCATACAAGTCTGGAACAACATGAGGCTGACTAAATGATGACATAATATTTATTTTTGGGTGAACTACATCTTTAAAACCTTTTTAACATTGACATAAATGAGGGGCCTGGGTAGCTCAGTGAGTACTGATGCTAACTACCACCCCTGGAGTCGTGAGGTCGAATCCAGGGCATGCTGAGTGACTCCAGCCAGGTCTGCTAAGCAACCAAATTGGCCTGGTTGCTAGGGAGGGTAGAGTCACATGGGGTAACCTCCTCGTAGTCACTATAATGTGGCTCTCACTCTCAGTGGGGTGCGTGGTGAGTTGTGCGTGGATGCCGGAGAGAACAGCATGAAGCCTCCACATGAGCTATGTCTCCATGGTAACGCGCTCAACAAGCCACGTGATAAGATGCGTGGACTGACGGTCTCAGACGCGGAGGCAACTGAGATTCGTCCTCCGCCACCCGGATTGAGATGAGTCACTACACCACGAGGACTTAGAGCGCATTGGGAATTGGGCATTCCAAATTGGGGAGAAAAGGGGAAAAAAAGTACAATAAAAAATTACATAAATGGCTTGCAATCTTGGGTCAAACAGTAAATTTATATAATATTATAAATAATAATATTATTAGTTAAGTGATCAATGCATTTTTGCCAAAATACTGTAGAATTTGATTGGACTCACGGCTTTTGACATCAATAAATAAATATATGGAAGTTTTATTGATGAGTTGGTAATATTTATTTTGCTACCCTAACTATGCATGATTATATGGTTAGTTGCTATTTATTATTTGCATATATGTGTAGCATTGTTTTTTCCCCACCATTCGTGAGCCTATCAGAACAGACCTGAGACACATTTTTGGACTGTGAGTCGACGATTAGTGTGTGTACGTGACATCCGTGATGTATGTGAAATTCAAACGTTTAACATCCTCAACAAGCTTCAACCGCTCCTGATCTGACCGTATATATGAATGATGTACACACAGTGTGCTGAAAAATACATAATCCCAGTGCTAACATTTCTAGCTAAATAACACACACACACACACACACACACATGTGCAGATTAATAGTCGTCAGGAGGAGGGATTTGACTTTAATTCATTATGCTTCCTTTTTAAAAGACTAATCCACTCGAAAATTCAGATGGCACATTCAATCCCTCTCTCTCTCTCACACACACACACACACACACACACACACACTACATATGTAGGTCTTTTGTCTTGTTTAGATGCAGTTATGTAAGCCCAACAAAGAGATCTGAGACCCAAATCACTCATTTCCTGCCTCAAAATCCTTTACAGTAAGGTAGAGAATAAAAGAAAATAGGTACATTTTGCTATGAAGTAATTACGAAATATAACTGTTAAATTAATATGATTTATTATTAAATTGTTTTAATAATCTTTCATCAAAATGCAATAAATTTCTTCACTACAAAAATAATTTTTCCTGTTTGCAGATGTCACCAAGTCTATGGGGGCGGGGGAAAATAACATCGCATTTTAACTTTCCATGATCCAATCACATCATGATGAATTAAAATCAATTCCGCCCAACATTAATTTACCCTAAATATTCTGTTTCACTCAGAAAATGTCACATTAGAAAAGAAATGTGCCATGCATGTTTCATGTTGTCTGGTGAAGGGTGTTTGACATCACCGACTATATTATACTGTCAGATAGATGTTGCATTTCTTCAGCAGTATTTAATTGATTCCTGCTTTCATCAAAGGTACTGCAGCATCACACCTGATGTGTGAGATCTCAGGACTAGACAAAGATTATCCCAGATTTTTAAAGAAAGATTAGAGTGGGCATAAACATGTCTCACAATGACCTGATGTGACCTAAACATTCCTGTCTCAAGAAAAGCCTTCCTGTAAAACATTCGAGTGGGGATTATGATGCAAATCCAGAGAGAGAAACAATCAATACAAAACATTTTTAAAACCTCACAACAGACAAAAAAATAGAATGCTAGACGGACAGACATATATGAAAAAAAGATGTTGTGAAGATGTTTAAAGGAGTTGTGAAGATGTTTCACAGATGCTATGAAGATGTTGTGAAGATATTTAAAAGAGTTGTGAAGATGTTTTGAAGATGTGAAGATGTTTAGAAGTTTTGAATATGTTTTAAAGGAGTTGTGAAAATGTTTTTAAGATGTTGTTAAGATGTTTATACATTTTGAAGATGTTTAGAAAATGTTGAGAAGATGTGAAGACGTTTTAAAGATGTTGTGAAGATGTTTTGAAGATGTTGTGAAGATGTTTAGAAGTTTTTAAGATGTCTAAAAGAAGTTGAGATGTTTTAAGAGTTGTGAATATGTTTTAAAGATGTTGTGAAGATGTTTTGAAGATGTTTAGAAGTTTTGAATATGTTTTAAAGGATTTGTGAAAATGTTTTTAAGATGTTGTGAAGATGCTGTGAAGTTGTGAAGATGTTTTGAAGAAGTTGTGAAGATGTTTAGACGTTTTGAAGATGTTTCGAAAATGTTGAGAAGATGTTGTGAAGACATTTTAAAGATGTTGTGAAGATGTTTTAAAGATGTTGTGAAGATGTTTAGAAGTTTTAAAGATGTTTAAAGGAGTTGTGAAGATGTTGTGAAGATGTTTAGAAGTTTTAAAGATGTTTAAAGGAGTTGTGAAGATGTTGTCGAAGATGTTTCAAAGATGTTGTGAAGATGTTTTGAAGAAGTTGTGAAGATGTTTAGAAGTTTTGAAGATGTTTCGAAAATGTTGAGAAGATGTTGTGAAGATGTTTCGAAGATGTTGTGAAGATGTTTTGAAGAAGTTTTGAAGATGTTTCGAAAATGTTGAGAAGATGTTGTGAAGACGTTTTAAAGATGTTGTGAAGATGTTGTGAAGTTGTTTTAAAGATGTTGTGAAGATGTTTTTAAGATGTTGTGAAGATGTTTAAAGGAGTTGTGAAGATGTTGTGAAGATGTTTTGAAGATGTTTAGAAGTTTTAAAGATGTTTAAAAGAGTTGTGAAGATGTTTCGAAGATGTTTTGAAGATGTTGTGAAGATGTTTAAAGGAGTTGTGAAGATGTTTTGAAGATGTTGTGAAGATGTTTAAAGGAGTTGTGAAGATGTTTCGAAGATGTTGTGAAGATGTTTTTAAGATGTTGTGAAGATGTTTAAAGGAGTTGTGAAGATGTTTTGAAGATGTTTAGAAGTTTTAAAGATGTTTAAAGGAGTTGTGAAGATGTTTTGAAGATGTTGTGAAGATGTTTAAAGGAGTTGTGAAGATGTTTCGAAGATGTTCTGAAGATGTTTCGAAGATGTTCTGAAGATGTTTTGAAGATGTTGTGAAGATGTTTTTAAGATGTTGTGAAGATGTTTCGAAGATGTTGTGAAGATGTTTTGAGGATGTTGTGAAGATGTTTAGAAGTTTTAAAGATGTTTGAAGGAGTTGTGAAGATGTTTTTAAGATGTTGTGAAGATGTTTTTGTTTATCCCCAGAATATTTTAGCAAAATGTAGTTTTACCTTCAACATTTTAGGAATAAAATCTCCCCAACAACAAGGTGTCAACATCCTTGATAACCTAAAGATTGTTTTAGTGTTCACAAATGTGTTAATAAAATGGGAACCATTTACATTTTTTAATTTCTTCCAAATGCATAAATGTAAAGTGTCAAAAACAAACTTATATTAGAATTTTGTCTTATGTTATCAATCAAACGTTTGTTTATTTGCCATTCCAAAGTATAACCTTGTAATGCTGCTCTTTTCAAAGTTTTTCTAACATGGAAACAAGACAAAACATTTCTGCAGTGAGCTTGTTGGCCATTTCTGCTTATGACTTTTTAGTCCATTATGAGGGGACACAGTGCCATCTGGTGGGAGGTTGAGGCTTGACATTATATTAGTATATGCACAGTATAAAAAACACAGACATCAGAATAAGTTAACTGGCCAGATGTTAAGAGAAAGCCTAGGTATCAACAGATCTCATATAATTTCCAAAACCAGTCCAGTCCTGTGGCAGTTCAGACTATTATAGACAGTATAACTGTATGTATATAGTCATATCAAGTTTATGAAAGTCTCCTGACATTTGAAAGTATTTCAGGCAATAATTCTCTCACAGACCCCTGAAGCTCATCTGTATTTTTCTGTGCTGACAAATCTGTTTTCTTTAAGTTGTAGCCATTAAATTGCCATCACATCCTGAACTCCCAAAACATCTTGATGACAAACTTTACAGAACACAACACAAGCTTTTATTGGCCTCATTCATCAGGTAAAATGTCCTCTCCATCACTGTGTATTATGGGATATGTGACGCTTCTGAATAACATTTCTGCTGCGTTTACAGTTCTCAAGGAAACAAAGATCACTCATAACAGCACAACTGGGCCTGAGGCGTAATGAATCATTCACAGAGTGCATTTTTCACAGAGTGCATGAAAGTCAAAGACGTGAATGTCTTCTGTCTGTTTGAGAATGTTTTCCTATGTGAGTTTGCATTAATCAGAGATTGAAACCTTCTTACCTTTGACAGAATATTACAATATATATATATATATATTATTTTAAAGCTTTTAATACTTGAAATTGTTAACTTAAGGTCATTTTTAACCCTTGGATAACATAATCCTGGGTTATCTTGTTGTTCCATACTGTTCACATTTACCTTTGGCACCCCAATTCAATGTTAGCACCACAGAATCTGCAAAATGATGTGAAATTTTGCCTAACCCATGGTTAAAAGTTGCTTTAACCTGGGGTTAAAAAACATGTTAACACAGGGGAGTTGTAGTGTGAAAATAATATATATGTTTGCATTGTACTAAAATAAATTCTGCTATTGTAAGGTAAAACATGGATTGTTTTGATTGCATTTGAGCTTTCTTTTACTACAGTAGAGATTTTTCTATGTATATATTTTTATTTGAACCTGTCTGTTTGATAACTAAGGTCTGCAGGTGTAATGCAGATGCTCATGTTAAACACTAGAGGGCGAAACAGTCTCAGATATTCAGCTGTTCTGTTCTACAGTCAAATGAAAGAGTGATCATTCATCAAACAGGCCAAATATTGATATAAGCATATAATTAATGTTTTATGTGCTGCTGATTAATGATAATTATGTTTATTGCATGCTGTAATCGACATATCTGTGGTCAGTTTAAATTTAGACAGCAAATTACTGAGCTCTGAATATCATGATGCCCAGTCAGCACCAATAATTTTGATGTAAATAAAAAATAATCACACATTATATCAGTACATAAAAAAAAATGTGTTGTCTATTTAGGTGGCTTGCTAGGTATTAATACACAGCTATACTGTATGTATCAACTGATCTGGGATCTGAGAAATGATCATTCCTGAAGCACAGACACAAAAACTGCTTGCAAAAAAGTAAAATGTAGTGGTACCATAGTGCACTAATGATGTCAGATGATAATGCCATGGTACTTTAATATACTGCATACTTTTGTAGTAAATGTTTAACTAACTGTATGCATTACTCATGCTATTTTTAAAGCACTTAAAGGTGCATCCAAGAATATCATGGTGGTCAGTGGATGGTATTTTTTGTTAGTAGTCTCTCTGTCTCTCAGTGGTGGAGAACAGATGGTGTGTTCACTCGTCCTGGTCCATCTGTATTCAAATGAGCTCAGGTTTCACTCAGTGATTGGTTTTTGAGGTGAGTCAAAAAATCAAAATGACTGTTGATTTTTGACTAGTAAAGATGTTCTGATGGGAGAGACTGAAACAGTTCGAACTATATTCTCATGACCTTGCTTTGTACACTTTTTCCATGTGCCATTTTTCCAATGCTTTTTCATAGAAATCAGCAAAGTGAGCAGTGCTGTTTTGTTTAATAGGTTGTGAATAGTTATTGAATATTTTCATATAGATAAGCTCTTATTTCCATGATTTTCCAGCCTTGTATATCAGAACTGTAACATTCCCTGATATTTCCTGGTTTTATGAGACACTGGTATACAGATCATTGTGTTTGTTAATACAGTGTGTGATTCATTTACATAATGTAATAATGTGCAGATCTGACAAGGTCAATATTACACCTATGACACACACTAGCCATGTGGCGATCAATACACGAGCGTGTTAGCTTATCTTTGCGTGATCTGTCAAAGTACAACATGCTTGAGTGACACTCAGGATTCAATAACTGTCTCATATCACAAACACTATTAGCAGAAGATTACAAACCACGCTGCAGGATTACACGTCAAGTGCACCTGAGCATACGGCCATAACCATCAGCTCTCAGGAGATACAGTTACACTAATACATGAAGACGTCTAATCTGCTTTCGGAACATTTTCCGACTTTGATGTTTCCAAAAATATCTTAAAGGTGAAGTGTGTCACTTTTTGGCCGTTAAAATACTTTCTCGTAACTCAGTTTAATGTTCAGGGTCAACTATCCAGTAAGTACGGCATCGGTAGTTTGACTTTCTGAAGAGTGCAAACACTGTGACTGTGTGACACTTTCAAAACTTTGTTGTAAATTAAGGGCGGGATTATCTGCATGGTGGCCAATGGAAGAGATGGGGCCGGAAGGGATGTTTAGGAAACCTGTTTGGAAATCATTAATGCTGTTTGCTAAGGCAAACATCACTTTACTTGTGCTTTGAAGTTGGACTCTTTTTACTTCACTGCAAAGAATTATTTTCAACATTCTTAAAACGGGATTTATTTACTTGACAAGCAAACTGGCATAAGATTTTAAGCCTTGTTTTGGGAGAAATCTAATCAAATTTAGTGAGATTTATGCTTAAAAATGTTTGCCAGTGGGGTAAGAAAAATAAACTTTTTTTTTTTTTTTTTTGCGCTCATCCCATTGGCAGATTTTTTTCTTCTTGTTTTAAGTCTAAAGTTCACAAAATTTTGTCAGATTTATCTTAAAACGAGACTTAATATCTTATCCCATTTTGCTTGACAAGTAAATAAATCATGTTTTAAGAATGTTTAGATAATTAAAAAAAAAAAAAAAAAAAAAAAAAAGACCAAAATACTTGTCTTGAAAATAATTTTTTGCAGTGTTGTGCCAGCAAACACCACCTAGCAAAGACCTAGTCAGAACGGTAAACAACACCCTGGAAACCATGATTAATAATCTAGCATTGCAGTGGCGAACTGTGCATGGTCAAGTGCCCCTTACATTTTCTTTGGATATTATAAAACTTGAAACGTTTTTTTTTTTTTTCAATTCTTTTGGGCTCAGAAATCACACACTTCTCCTATAATGAATTGTAGTCATCAAACTTAAAATGTTTTGTAAACTGAATGCCAGTTCTGACCTGATCCCCAGCTTTTGTGTCATTATTGCTTCATTTTTCTTAGAAAATCTCCCGACAGCTTCTTTTAAAGAACACTTTTTCATTTCTTGGTTGGATGATTGATTAATTGGTTGGTCAATTGTTAGCAGTTCGGTTGGTTAGCTAGTTAGTTAGTGGTTGGTTAGCTAGTTGTTAGTTAGTTGGGTAGTTAGTGGCTGGTTGGTTGGTTGGTTATCAAGTTAGCTGGTTGGTTAGTGGTTTGTTAGTTGTTGGTTGGTTAGTTATTTGTTAGCTAGTTGGTTGGTATGTTAGTGGTTGGTTGGTTTGTTGGATTGTCGGTTTGTTGGTTGGTTGGTTGGTTGGTTGGATGATTGGTTAGCAAGTTAATTGGTTGGTTGATTAGCTAGTTAGTGGTTGGTTGGTTGGCTAGTTAGTTAGTTGTTAGCTAGTTAGTTGTTTTGTTTGTTAGTGGTTCATTGGTTGGTTGGTCGGTTGGTTAGCTACTTAGTGGTTGGTTGGTTGGTTAGTTGTTGGTTGGTTAGTTAGCTAATTGGTTAGTGGTTGGTTGGTTGGTTGATTGGTTAGTTGTTAGCTAGTTAGTTGTTTGGTTTGTTAGTGGTTTGTTGTTTGGTTGGTCGGTTGGATAGTTGGTTAGCAAATTCATTGGTTGGTTGGTTGGTTAGCTACTTAGTCGTTGGTTGGTTGGCTGGTTAATTAGTTGTTGGTTGGTTAGTTAGCTAATTGGTTAGTGGTTGGTTGGTTAGCTGTTAGGTCTGTTCGTCGGTTGGTTGGTTAGCAAGATAATTGGTTGGTTGGTTAGCTAGTTAGTGGTTGGCTGGTTAGTTAGTTGTTAGTTGGTTAGTTAACTGGTTAATGGTTGTTTTGTTCGAAAGTTTGTCAGTTAGCTGGTTAGTTGGTGGTTTGTTGGTTGGTTGATTAGTTAGTAGTTTGCTAGTTAGTTGGTTGGTTAGTTAGTTAGTTGATCAGTCGGTCAGTCAGTTAGTTAGGCCAGGCATACAAAGTGCGAGTTCTTACACTCGGGAGGTCGTGAGCCCCTGCACACGTTACGAGTCAGTTTATATGAAAATCATACTGGTGCAATCGTACATGACACGACTTTACGACCTGGTGAATTCCTGAGCAATCGTATGAATTTTCGAGCTATTTATCATTATAAGACATAAAGCCAGATGAAGATATTGCTTTAATTCCTCGTAGCTTGCGATTTAGAAATAAAAAAAGAAGACTGGCATGGCCAGGAGCTGCATTAGCTGAAAACTCATCTGCAGATTTAAAAAATAAATAAATAATAAATATGAATAATTATTACAAATGCTGTCCAACATTTCACAGATTGAGATATTGAAGGGAGGTTGTGTGATTTTATGACTGCACACATCAATCATAACCTCAGTGTGTTGCTGCTGCCAGTTACAGCATGATAATAAAGTGCAGAAAATGTACAAGATTAATAAAAAAGTGCGGAAAATGTGCGCACTGTTTCTGTCGGTTATACTTGGATTTAATTTAAGCGCAAATATGTTTAGTGCAGAATTCAGAGTTATTTTAGTGGAGTTGGCTACCTGTATAATTCAGTTTTTTTTTTTTTTTTTGGGGGGGGGGGGGGATTTTTCCCCTTTTTCTCCCAATTTTGGAATGCCCAATTCCCAATGCGCTCTAAGTCCTCATGGTCGCATAGTGATTCGCCTCAGTCCAGGTGGCGGAGGACGAATCCCAGTTGCCTCCGCGTCTGAGACAGTCAACCCGCGCATCTTATCACGTGCTTGTTGAGCGCGTTGCCACGGAGACATAGCGTGTGTGGAGGCTTCACGCCATCCACCGCGGCATCCACACTCAATTCACCACGCGCCCCACTGAGAACAAACCACATTACAGCGACCACGAGGAGGTTACCCCATGTGACTCTACCCTCCCTAGCAACCGGGCCAATTTGTTTGCTTAGGAGACCTGGCTGGAGTCATATAATTCAGGTTTAGATGTAGGCTATGTCCTTCTCATCTGTGTCACTGTTTGAATGTCGATAGCAGACATTCTGAAGAAGATCCATGAGGTCCTGTTCATGTAAATGCACTTTAAAGCCACACGTGGCAAAGTTTAAAAATCTTATTAGCGCAGCAGTTGATTGACAGGTATAACTTTCAATCTAGAAGTCCTTTGTTTCACCAGACATGCACTTGGGGAGTTAAAAAAATCGTGTATATATAATTGTAACAGATGCTATACCCCCTAAATGAAGCCCTAGAACTGAAACGAATGCAAGTATGACGAATAAAAATAGACCATGACGGAAATGTTATAACTCTGTCCATCAGAGTGATAAAGATTGTTTTCTAGCGCAGCCCGTATAGCAAATGATTTGTTTGAAGAGCAGAGAAAAGCATGGCGTTCCTGTAGAATCATTCCCAGTGATGTGCTCGTGAATATTATAACACAGATTTAACATGACCATTTTCTCCAAATGTGTAAAAGCTTCATGAACACTCAGTTTTCATTGATCATGTGAGTTGTAACACCTTCTCTTGATTGGTCAGCTTCAGGTAGATTTTTTTTTTTAAATATCGGGAGGTCGTGAGCTGCTCGGCTCCGCTCGTAATTCCTCTCATACGATGCGAGCCATGACCACACAAGCACCAACGATTTCCACGCGATCTCTCCCAAATGGAAAAAAACGGTCGGGAGCTCGCACGACAGCCGAAAATCGCACCGTGTATGCCCGCCTTTAGTTATGTAGTTACTTAGGTAGATATTATAATCTAACCTCAGCTTTTGCATTATTTTTACTTCACTGTCCTTAGAAAGTCTGCTGACAGCTTCTTTAAAGAACACTTTTCATTTCATTAGAAGTTCATTGAAAATATATCTGAAAAATGTATTTTAGGGAGGGAACGGTCAGACTTTTCTCATTAGCTCATAAAAGCGTGGTATCTCACTGAGAGAGAAATGTACAACAACTCCAGTGGCTGGCAGGTCGTCTCCCTCTAGACCTAATTGAGCACTCGCCTGATCACAAATGAGCATAACCTTCAATTCTCGCCTTGTACATCCGTGAACTTTAATTTTATCCTTTATTTTATTGGACCCAAATGGATTCGCCAAGACTTTACTGGAGATTTTGATTTGTGAATTTCAGATCAAACGCTGAAAAGTTAAAGTAACAGATAATAGTGCATAAAGAATTGTATTTGCTTTAGGATAACTTCTATTAATGCCTGTTTCTACATAACCTGGTCACAAATGAACATCGAGAACCTTGGTCCTGGTATTGTGGACATATTTCAGTGAACTTATAAAGATATACACTTAAAATGTAGGAGTAGCTATGCGACAGAAATGACAATAGAATGCATGTTGTGCCGCATCATGTGCTTGCAGCTTAGACAGGCCATTGATAAAGGGAAGGGAGCAAAGACTGGAGTTACAGTCAGAACAATGTGAGCCCTCCCTTAATGGGCCCCTGGGGGCTGAAAACGAGTGCCATTTCCTCCAGCTAACATTGATTTTGGATTGTTATCTGTTGGTCTCTCATATACACACACATCTTCAGTCTGTTTGCACAGGCTTCCATGACTAGACATTAGGACACATTTAGACATCTTAAGGGTTATTTGGGGTCAGGTGAGCACGTTATGGATTATTATGGTTTTGATTTGGGTTTATATTGCAGTTTGATGGTTTTTCAGGCTTGGAGAGTAAGAGAATACTTAGTATATGGCATTACATAATAAGAAGATAAAAAAGGAAACTATAATATGTTACATACTATATGATCAATCTATAAATCTATCTATCTACACTGCCTGGCCAAAAAAAAAAAAAAGTTGCATACTCTAATATTTTGTTGGACCTCCTTACGGTGCGCATTCGTCATGGCATTGTTTTGACAACCTTTTGCAACGTCACAACTTTTTCCGTCCAGAGTAGGATTCTTTTTTGGCCGAGATCTTGTATTGACGACGGGAGAGTCAAACCACTCCGTAAAGTCTTCTCCAGCACATCCCAAAGACTTTCAATGGGGTTAAGGTCAGGACTCTGTAGTGAAAATTATTCCTCATGCTCCCTGAGCCACTCTTTCACAATTTGAGCCCGATGAATATTGGCGTTGTCGTCCTGGAATATGCCCGTGCCGTCAGGGAAGAAAAACTCCATTGATGGGATAACCTGGTCATTCAGTACATTCAGGTAGTCAGCTGACTTCACTTTATTGCCGCATAATGTTGCTGAGACTCGATCTGACCAACTGAAGCAACCCCAGATTATAACACTGCCTCCAGAGGCTTGTACAGTGGGCACTATGTATGACGGGTGCATCGCTTCATGCGCTTCCCTTCTTACCCTGATGCGTCCATCACTTTGGTATAGGGTAAATCTGGACTCATCTTTGTGCATCATTGTTGTTTCATTGCTGCTCTCTCTCTCTCTCTCTCTCTCTCTCTCTCTCTGTTTTTTATCAGGTTATTGACAGGAAGTGTACAGCGCTAACCCTGCTGCTGTATTCTCTGTAAGTGAATATTTGTATCCTGGCCTGAAGATAATTGTGTTGAATTAAAGATGAATCATCCGGGCTATGTGCCTTTCTGTACCAGAAAAACTGATGTCCGAATATCCACATTTTGATGTGATGTGTTTCAGTGTCATTTGTTTGATATCTAATCTTTGTTTTTAAAATGTTGTGGATAGGAACCTGATGGAAATATTTGCAGGCAGATGTTTGTTTTGTTCTGGTTTGACACGCAAATACATGACAGACTCCTGTATGATTGTGATTTGCATGAAAGTTGTTGCAAATATGAGGTGAACCCTCACTGTAGGAAAATTAATGAGCAAAGGAAAGCAGAACTCCGACTGAATTATGGGATGAAGTGTGTGTGTGTGTGTGTGTGTGTGTGTGTGTGTGTGTGAAGAATAGCAGAGATGTTACTCTGAAGCAGGAAACAGCCATTAAAAATTCTGCTGTGATAAAGGACACACACACACATAAAATTGAGCAATTTACTTGTACAGAGTGTGATGTTCATTGAGTTTGTGGTACGTCAGAGGATGCTGTGAATCCATTAGTTTCAATAGTAATGGTGAATTGTAAGGAAAGAGGAAAAGTGACCAAAAGTTGAGAAAATTTTCACTTTTGCTGTACAAGAAATCCAGTTGTGTTTTAAGAAATACAATTCACTGTATTCTCCCTTAATTTCATACTGACCCACCGGCGGGTCCAAAGGGGGATGCTATATTGCGAAAAAGTTTACGCTTAAAACGTTAAAGTATCTGTATACATAAGTCAGGCATATAAGGTATCATTTGAAAGCTTAGAATCTGAACTTTTCAGAGATATCCATCACTTCTGAATTTATGTTGCTTAAAATAACAAAATAAGGCCTCAAAACATTCGCGTTGAAAATTAGCGCCCCCTAGAGGTAATGGGGTAGTTTATTTATATAAAAATAAAATTCCTTGGCATAGCACCTAAATGGACATGTTATATATATCAAATGAAAGCTCTCTCTCTCTCAGGAATGTGACTGTACAGTTGTACAGACTGTACATTTTGTTGCCCTAATAACACAGTTCAGAAGATGTTCAAAAGAATCACAAAATGTAAGTCATCAAATACAAACGTCGTTTTTACTGCTGCTGTAAGTCTCAAATAGCTAAAAACTTTATAAATGCTTTTACCTTATGCAGTTTAAAAAAAAAAAGCATTTGTTTACTTGTCTGTGAGCTTGCTTGGCTGAATAATTCAATGTTATATCTTCGTTATATCAGATGGAAAAGCATGCAAAACAAATCATCAGAAATATATGTTTTCTTCTATAGATGATAATCTTTTATATTATCACCAAGAGGAGCATCTCAGCTTTCTAATGACACCTTGATTGAGCTTCTAGAGCACTCAGAGGTTGAGATATTCAATGAAATAATGAGGGTGGTGCTTGAACTGAAAATTAGACTGAATGTCTATGGACGAGCACATCTGTGAGGGCTAAAATGCGTTAGAGCGCCACCTACATTTCAGATCTGACAAAAAAAATTCTAGTGCTTTCTGCCATCTAGTGGAATAAAATGAGACTTTTCAATGTGAGGTAGAGTAAACAGAACCAGAATTACATGTTTACAAAGTTAGGACAAATAAAAAAATAAAAAAATAAATATAAAAAAAAAAAAAAAATAATAATAATAATATATATATATATATATATATATATATATATATATATATATATATATATATATATATATATTAATTATTTAAAAAAAATTCTACCCTATTTTTATTTTTTTTAAAGAAATTTTGTTTATCATAAGATTAAAAACACATACTATATTATTTATGAATAATTGGAGCCATTTACACCAAAAGCGAGGCAAATAATTCCCATTAGCACATTCATGCCTTACAATAGATGGCACTGATCGACAGTTAACTGTAAGTGGTGCAACCTTTCATCTGGTGTGCCCTCCGCCCATCAACCGTGGAATTACAGTATAAAAAACAAGCAAGCGAGTTCTCTAGAGAGCCAATCAGAAAAAAAAGAAAAAAGAAAATGGATTGCTCTAGAAGTAGAGAAGAAGTGTTGTAGAGTATGTTGTTGATTTGTTTGATTTATATGTTAAGAGAACCTACGTTCTTGAGTACCTTCAGCATTTAATATCAGCTTCAACGTCACCAATTGTGCTGTTTTTGGTTACTTCATCAGCTCCAGACACCTGTTTCAAAATGTACATTTTATTGGTAAAGGCATTTAATCGGCAGGCGAGAAAAACTATGTGACACTCACTGCAAAAAAGAAAAACATGTTCCTTTTGCTTTCATGCACAATCCATTGTTTCTATTCAAAATCTTCATCACGATTGGTGTGAAAGAGCCTTAAGTGCTGTTAAAAAGTTCAGTTTTTTATAGTTGAGCACATAATCTAAACTAAATCTGTGGTTAACCTGTCATGCGTACAAAACATGAAGATCCAAGAATAAAAACCAAGAAATTTGCTAATGTAAATGCAGTGGAAAACTGTATGATATAGTCAAATTCTGTCAAATGTACTTATGAACAAAAAGAGTTAAAAAGAGATTCGGTCTGATCATCTTAAAGCCATCAGTATGAGGTTTGGGCATCTCAGTAAGTAGACACGATTTTGTGTTGTGAAAAATGTCTGAAGCTATTAAAATCAATACTATTATAATTGATATGGTTTTTTAATACGTATCACAGCAGTTTCCAGGTTAAATGAACACTAGGAGGTGCTACAACAACAATGACGTTTATTCACTTTCACACAAATCAAGAGTAAAACGGCAGATTATCACTTTATAAACAATTACTTTTCACCCTGTTCCTCACACAATACTATCTTATGACATCTAAACACTTTTACTATAGCGCATGACTCATTTTAACGTATGCATTACATAACCAACTACATTTACAAGCTTGTTCAAGTGCGATCAGATTGTGCGATAGCTCAACTGATAGAGCATTACACTTGTGATGTAAAGGAGCGGGGTACGAGTCCTGAAGAGCACACGAGTCCACACGTGAGCCGAATGTTTTATCGAAGCACCACAAAATTATGCAATTGTTTTTTTTTTCATCTCACATTTGCTTTTTCCTGACACTATCAGTTAGGTTTAAGGTTTAGGGGAGAGAGGTCTGTTTTGTTGATTTAAAACTCAATAGAGCATTGACCTTAAACTTGCTAACTCGTTTTTAGCGCCACACAGTGGACATTTCACCTCGGAACTGCCGCGATACATGTAATGAGCCACGTAATGTCATTTTGCAAAAATGTCGCCACAGTCACATTATTTTCATGAAATCATTCTATTAAATATTGTGAGTCCAAATATTATGTTGCAGTAGTTATTGTTAAATTGTATAGCATACGGTACAATGGGGCTAAAGGCAAACCTTAAAGAAAATTTGCATTTTTCTGGTCACAAAATGTTTTAAGATCGAAAAAACGTATTTATTTTTATTGAATATTGATGGAGCAACATCATTTGTGTGACAAGAAATAATAATGGAAGGTTGTTTTGATTAAAATTGCATTTTTTTAAATAGGTGATGGGGGGGGGGGGGTATAGTGATATCATGTAAATATATGGCCAATAGTTATAGGGCAAAATGTGTTAACCAATGCAAACAATTTTGAGACAGCAAGATGCTTTTAAGTTAAAGCTTACTCAAAATAACTACAGAAAATTCCCTGTTAATTTCAATGACATTTGGCATTTCATAACATCTCAAGTATTCTATAAACAAATTAATCTTCACTGTGATTGGATCAGTCAATGTGAGTGCACTTTGAACATTCTTCATAACAAATCTATTCGCCCCACTTAAAAAAACAACATGTTTGTAACAAATCCCTTAGTTCCAGGAAAGGAGGAAGCGGGAGACGGCGTACTGTGTTCCAATAAACAGTTCTTTATTTACAAGTTGAAACGCACTCTGCACACACACACACACACACACACACACACACACACACACACACACACACACACACACACACAGAGGCGGTTTAAGCACGACTCTCTCTCTCATCTGCTGCCGTCTCCTCCCCTTTTATCTCCACCACAGCTCACTGGAAACACAAACAGGTGTTAGCACAGGTGTAAATCCTTAACCATCCTTAAATCACTTTCCCCGGACCTCACTCTCCACAGACCGGCATTTAGCCCCGTTGTACCATATACAGTATCTATCTAATACTTTCTGGATATCGTATAGGCCATTGAAAAACCCCACACTGGTCGACCACTTCTGGTTAATTTTGTAAAGAAATTCTTACATAGAAAATTTTTATATTTGTTTAGAAAACTAATTTCAAGAGTTTAAGCATAAGCCTTTACATAAAACGTAGAGAAATATCAATGCAATAAAGTGTGTGTAAACTTTTGAATAGTGCTGTATTTTCTTAGCAGGGAAAGCTGAGATTTTTCTAAAGCCACAATAGAAGCGCGAACTCTTCATTTCCTCTGAAAGCACCCATGAGAGGTCTGTCATGGGTCCAAGAGAGATGCTCAGGAGTTACTGTCAATGAAAATGAATCCAGTGTCGACTCACAGTTTAGTAATGGACCTGCTCTGATGTATCGCCGTGTCTGTAGTCCTCGACGCTCAGCTCCAATTAGTTGAAAGCTTTGATTGGTTAGTCCTTATTAACTCGGCCAATGACAATGGCTGAAGCATCAAGGGAACCGAGATTTCCCACTGCAGTTTATTGTGTGTCACACTATATGGGCCAGAGAAACAGGATTATTCCGAGAGATGAGAGAAACCAACTCGGATGTTTGTGAACAAACATCAAATGGTTAAACCAATCACAGGAGACTTGCAACCAGCCCAACGACCCGCAGACAAAAGCACGTTTAAAGGAATTTTCCGGGTTCAATACAAGCTCAATCGACAGCATTTGTGGCATAATGCTGATTACAAAAAAATGATCATTTCGACTCATCCCTCCTTTTCTTTTAAAAAAGCAAAAGTTGAGGGTGCAGTGAAATGAAATGGGTTGCAAATTTCATTTCATGTTGACTTTAATGTGCATTTGTCTTCCAGGAAGTGTTAGTTAGCTTCCTAATCAAATTAGCAGAGCTAAGCAAACCCTTTTAATTGCATTCAGTGCAAGAACGTTCATATTCAGTTGCATCAGATGATTACAGCATTAGCATTCACACTTTGCACTTTTTCTGTTTGAAAGCAGCCAAACCTTTATGTCTAAACTGATTAAGAGTCATTGATTTATTCCCTACCTCATCTGCAGAAAAACGACATTCAGCGTTCATCAAAAATAATGAGCTGCTTTCGCCGAATGCTCACAGCATATGGCATCACGCTGAACCGAAGGAACAATTAAAATTGTTATTTTAAAGCGGTCGTGCTCGATATTAGTGCAGCAATTATGAATACGAATTGTGAACCTTAACAAGGCACATCTTTGCAGTGCTAACAGGCACTAAATTAGCTGGGCTTTGAAAAGTTGTGAGAACGTTTACTCTGGTGAAATTAGCATCACTGCAGCCGGTTCCTATGAAGTTCATTTCTGCAAGAGGCATGGCCAGGAGCATTGTAGCGACTCAAATGCTTTATGAGCCCTTCAAAATGAAAAATTAAAAATGTTCTCATTCATACCCACTTATATCTTAGTTTATGTCTGTAAGAACGCATCACTGGTCTTCCTAGTTGGGTGTAAGTGGATGAAGTTTTTCCTGTCGTCAGGTTTATTACGAGCACAGGAGGATAATGTTTCTTTTAGAGGTGGAAATAAACAGGGACTTGGAAGAATCTTATATTACCCACCTCTTCCAGCAACTGGTTTGAGACAAGAGAGAAGTTTCTGAAGTGGCCGACATGAAGTGATAGAACGATTCAGATAGTTAAAATGAAACTGTTCGGTTTAATTTTGATTCCACAAGTGCATGCAATCATGCAAAACTGCAATCGAATGAGAAGTGATTTCAAAATAAACAGTTTTAGTTTTCACATATAGAACAAATCAGACATAAATGTTGTACAATTCTTGTAAAAGGCATGTTTATACAGACTTTTTTCCAGTGACTGTGTAACCGGTTCTACTCAAACCGCTCCAAGCGAGATTTGAACCGGGATCTCCAGCATGGGAGGTGGGCATGCTAACGAGGAGGCTAAAGGATACATGCCCTAGCATCAGTCACTAGTGCTCCTCTTGAGACACTGCACAGCTACTTACCAGCTGGCTCCCATTACAACTGCACTGCCTGATTGAAGTCTCAAAAGCCTTAAGAACAACATAACATAATACAATAACCCTTCTTATTTAATTTTGAGTTGGACATGATGAAAGTAACTGCATGCATGTTAGTACAATTAATTTAATAACCTACGGGACTGTTGACAATAAACGGAAATCATGAAAATCATACAATTCTGGTATTTTTTTCTTCTGCCAAGTGGGATTATTTTTATTTTCTTTATTTTATTTTATTTTATTTTTTATGGAAAAAAATGGTTCTCGGTTCCCAATAGGGATGGGCATTATTGAGTAATTTTGTAGTCGGGTAATCTAACCCACAAAAAAACAAGTTATTGATTATTCATTAATTAAAATGCAAGTTAAAAAAATCAAGTACGACACGTGCGTGAAATCTATATTTGTTTTATTCACAAACGTTAACAGGAATGGTTCCAAAATAAGCTAAATTCAACAAACTATATATATATATATATATATATATATATATATATATATATATATATATATATATATATATATATAATGTGTGACAAAACATTATGACCACTCACAGGTGCATAACGTTGATCATCTCCTAACAAGGCCACCTGTCAAGGTCTGGGTAGATTAGATGGTAAGGGAACAATCAGTTCTCGAAGTCAACGTGTTGAATGCAGGAGAAATGGGCATTTTAAGGGGCAAATTGTTATGGTCAGACGACTGGTTCAGAGCATCTCTGAAATGGCAAGGCTTGTGAGGTGCTCCCTGTCAGCAGTGGTGAGTACCTACTGACAGTGGTCCGAGGAAGGACAAACCACAAACCGGCAACACAAGGCTCATCGATGCACAAGGGCAAGGATGGCTATCCTGTCTGGTCCAAACCAACAGAAGTTCTACTGTGGCACAAGTCACAGAAAATGTTTATTATGTTACGGGAGGGGCCTGTGTAGCTCGGTGAGTAAAGATGCTGTCTACCACCCCTGGAGTCATGAGTTTGAATCCAGGGTGTGCTGAGTGACTCCAGCAAGGTCTCCTAAGCAACCAAATTGGCCCTGTTTTTAGGGTGGTAGAGTCACATGGGGTAACCTCCTCATGGTAGCTATAATGTGGTTCTTGCTCTCGGTGGGGCACGTGGTGAGTTGTGAGAGGATGCCGCAGAGAATAGTGTGAAGCCTCCACATGCGCTATGTCTCCGCAGTAAAGCGCTCAACAAGCCACGTGATAAGATGCGCGGATTCACTGTCTCTGATGCGGAGGCAACTGAGATTCATCCTCCGCCACCCAGATTGATGTGAGTCACTACGCCACCACGAGGACTTAGAGCGCATTGGGAATTGGGCATTCCAAATTGGGGAGAAAAAAATTGATGGTTATGGGAGGAATGTGTCACAACACACAGTGCATCGCACCCTGCTGCGTATGGGGCTGTGTAGCCGCAGACCGGTCAGAGTGCCCATGATGACTCCTGTCTACTGTCAAAAGTGCCTACAATGGGCATGCGAATATCGGAACTGGACCTTGGAGCAGTAGAAGAAGGTTGCCTGGTCTAATGAGTCCCATATTCTTTTACATCACATGGACGGCCGTGTATGCGTGCACCATTTACCTGGGGAAGTTATAGCACCAGGATGCACTGTAGGAAGACAAGACTTTGAAGGGAGTATGATGCTCTGGACAGTGTTCTGCTAGGAAACCCTGGGTCTGTCCATTCACGTAGACGTCAATTTGACATGTGGAACCTACCTAAACATCGTTGCAGACCAGGTGCACCCTTTCATGGCAATGGTATTCCCTGATGGCAGGATAATGCGCCCTGCCACACTGCACACATTGTTCGGGAATGGTTTGAGGAATGTGATGAAGAGATCAAGGTGTTGCCCTGGCCTCCAAATTCCCCAGATCTCAATCCGATTGAGCATCTTTGGGATGTTCTGGACCAACAAGTCCAATCCACGGCAGCTCCACCTCGCAACTTACAGGACTTGAAGGATCTGCTGCTAATGTCTTGGTGCCAGATACCACAGGACACCTTCAGGGGTCTTGTAGAGTCCATGCCTCAGTGGGTTAGCACTGTTTTGGCAGCTCACGGTGGATCAACAGCATATTAGCCAGGTGGTCGTAATGTTTTGGTATGCTCATTGGTGTGTGATATATATATATATATAAATGAAATGAACAATATGCATTAACTAAAATAAAAAAGGGTAATGCACATATATAAACTCTGAGTCTTCATAAAGTTAAAATTGTAACTGTGAGATTTTGCAAGAGATTCAGAGGGTACAGTATAATTAAGCATTGCATGGCAGGCAAATTCAAATTTCAGAGTCTAAATCGAGTCGCAAGTCAATTTCGTACAAGTCTAAATTGAGTTGCAAGTCAATTTAATTGATTTAGGCCAGATAGCTGTCCATTTAATATTTCCTTCTGATTACTAGGGTTACAAGCTCCTTCTGAGCCAGACCACCACATCTTATTCTTGACCCATTACTGTAGCTTCTCAGTCAAAGTTGTGGACCCGTACACCCTATGGACACAATGCAAACTCGATTAAAACTGACGTGAGCTATTGGAGGAATTCTGGACTCATTCTGTCATAACACTTTACATTGCATACACTGAAAGTGAATGGTGACTGAGGCTGTCATTCTGCCTAACATCTCTGTTTGTGTTCCACAGAAGACAGAACGTAATAGGGGTTTGGAATGACATAACAGTGAGTAAATGATGACAGAAGTTTCTTGAAATTGAATGTTAGCAATATCCGTTGCTTTCTACTTCAGTTCAAATGCTCATCTTGCCTTCAGAACTGCCAATACACCTGTGTTTCATAGACATGATCCTTGGCACATGCCAGTCAGCGGGCAGCCAAGTGTGGAGGCCTTGATAAGCTGAGCTGACAGGCGTCATGCGGCGTCAATCATTCCGTTACACTTACGCTTTCACCCCTTCACCCATCCCACTTATATGATCAAGGTCACCTTCAAATATGAGGTGTATGCGGAAACTAGAGCTCAGTGTCTGTATAGCACATGACGGTGCGTCTACACTCAAAGACTGAAGTTGTCAAAGCTTCTGTGTGGGTAAACTGACCCTGTTTTGGCTGCGGTATATCGAATATCCATCGTCTTCATGTGTCCCGTGTAGCGTGAAGGTTAATGCAGTAATGATGTTCACTGCCATTTATTTCCTGTACAGGTGTAAATGCTGCTTTTGGCCTTTTAGTGCACATTGGGGAAAATTGAATGGATTGAACAGAGGTGTAAATCTATTTTCAGCATTTTCACTGGAATGCACAAACAGGGTTTTTTTAATGTTACAACTTTCAGACTTTAAAAAAATAATTTGAGTTTTTTTGTGTGTGTGTGTGTGTGTGTGTGTGTGTGTGTTTTACTTCTAACCCTAAGTAAGAGGGGTAATCACTAGCACGAAAGCAACAGCGAGAGAGAAGCAGTCTATTTTATTTATATGAAGTGCTTCGCACCTGCATCCCAATCTACATCTTGATGTAATCCTTCCTCATGATCACGCAGCGTGTTTTCATCAGCTGAATGGGAGGCCAAACAGTATTAAAGTGTGACGAGACTCGCGCTGCGCGTGCAAGCCATTCGTGCATCACAAGCCAATAAACTATTTAGCCCTTTTCGGTGAAACGATGAAAACTTTATTTCCATGTTTAATGTATATTTTGAACAGACTCAGATTTTGAACCCTTTATGTTTTCTCTTTTAATGGTTTAATGTAATTTTGAGTGTGATTATGGTTTAAGGAGGGTGTACCTGTATGCTGGGTTGGACATCTCAAGGATTAATCGTGGTGTTTTCCTTATTACATCACGTGTTGTTCTGAAAGCAAAAAGAAACAAATGAAACAGGGAATGTAGGCTGTCATCCGCGCAGCCTGACTGAAGAAAAGCAGGCGCGTTTACTCGTACGATTGACCGAAAGTGAAGCGCTGCCGGCTCGTGATGCGCGAATGGCTTGCACGCGCTGCACGAGTCTGTTGGGTACACTGCAGTCTCATCACAATTTAATAGTGTTTAGCCTCCCGTTCAGCTCATGAAAACATGCTACGTGATCATGAGGAAGGATTACATCAAGATGTAGATTGAAATGCAGGTGCGGAATTTCATATAAATTAAAATAGTCTACTCCTCTCTCGCTGTTGCTGGCGTGCCAGTGATTACCCCTCCGCGTGCCAATGCTGGCACGTGTGCCATAGGTTGCCGACCCCTGGACTAGAATATAATAGAGACTTAAGGTTGGACTCTTTTGACTTGGGAGCGTAAACAAACACCTAGAAATCTCAAAGCAACCACCACAAAAACCCTCACAACCTCATAGCAATGTGCCAACAACCTAAACTCAACACACCCAACCACAGGCCAAAAAGAAAAAGGCTTTGCACAGGCAAGCACCACTCACACTTTCTTCAGAAAATATACAAATATATTCTGAATATAGGCTACAAGCCTTCCTTTCTAGAAGTACTCTATCAGTTAGTGAATGGCTATTTTTTCAGAGTTTTTCTGCACTTCAGTCGAGCTCTTGCTGATTAGTCTTAACACACATTAATAATTGTTTGCTCCACGGCTGGTTGGGAACTTGGACCGAGGTGCTAACCTTCTGTCTTTTGCAATAAAGTCCAAAACACATTGTAACCCCCTCAAGAGTGATTCGAATTTTAAACACCTCGCAATTGATTCCACGTGAGGTCAAGAATGTGATGTGCATTTCTTCTCATGTTTAAATATCAAAATCATTGATTTCATAATGCTTCACAATGCAGAATTTTACATTTTTACTCAATTCAAACACAGCTTATAAGTAAATATTATTTATCTTTACAATGCGAATAAAGATAACAAACAATCTTTTATCATGCATCAGTCCTAAAGCAGAAAACCTTGTCATATTAATTTGCTAATTTGAGTAAATTTCACAGGTAAATAAAAAAAGAGTTAATTTTACTTTTCGAAGCTGGTGTTCCTGGCTTGAATAATTAATGAGCTTGCATGGTTTCACTGTTTACAAGTTGATTTACAAAAAATGTTATTGTTATGTTTTGTGCACCAAGTGTTCAGGTCTGTGTGCACAGCTCTGGATGTTGTAACCCCATTAAAGCAAGGTGATGTTGTCTAATAGACTACATAGCATGCGTTACGATTTCCTGTGGAAGGCTTCCGTGTCACATGTTGTACATGGCTAAGTAGTTTAAAAAGCATTGAAATGCTAGTACAGTGCTACATTGCTTGTAAAATGTACAAAGAGTGGATAAAATTTACTTGAAACAGAGTATTGCAAAGTAAACTTTACTTGATAATTTCTAATTAAAGCCACCACGAATTGTGTGTTGCCTTTACTTGAAAATATGGTCTGTTAGATTTACTAGCAATTTCTATTTCTGTGCATAAAACAGTTTTCAAACTGACTAGATTATTAATATTGTCAAATAATAGAGTCAAATATTGGATATATTTATTAGCGGTAGACTGATATATCGGTTTTACAAATTAATTGTTGCCGATAGTTGCTTTTTGAAACTATCGGTTATCAGCAAAAATCTATGGCAATAGTTGCTGAATGTTTTTTCATAATTTCGTATTTTCAAAATAAGAGTCCCTGTTGTGTTTGGGGCTTGTTTATACTTAACCTTTGCGTGACCTTCGGGACATATTTGTCTTTTTAATTTTTGTGTTAATGCCAACGGCATAAATTTTGCCAAAGGTGTGTATTTTTTCGGGAATTTTTATATTTCAACCTCAGTTCCTATTATACATCTATAATACACTGTGTACACAAAATAGTTACACTCAGGACCTTCAGGACAAAAATGTCCCCATTGAAACACATTAAAACTGCAATATTTGATCCCAGTGCCATTAAAGCATAAAATCATGAATTCTATGATAATATGCTTTCATTCCGGAGCCCCGGCTTCAAAATTTACATTTGTAATATTATTTCCACCAGATGGCGCCATTTTTCTCATGTTTAGCCTATGGAGCAAATACAAGCTTTTTCCCTATTCTCTGTTTGCTGTATTATAGAGCACTGTAGGACAATTGAATAAATGATGCAGATAAAATTGTGTGTGTGTTGATATGGATGTCAGAGTGTGTTTTGTATGTGTGTATTGAGAAATGTGTGTGTATGTGTGTGTGTGTGTGTAAAAATCAACAGTGGCATTATGTAAACAAACGGGCATTCAAAGGGTTAAAATCCTGAAAATGAATGAATATTTGGTAGTTATGATCAGGACTGATGTTGGTTAAAAAAATGTACTAATTGAAAGTGGAAAATAATAATAATATATAATATTATTATGGCAGTTTTTTGACGCGGACATTTTTGTCCTCGAAGAATCTCTGAGTAACTTTTTAAAATTGATGCACAAGGATTAAAAGTCCCACATTGTGCACCAAATCTTCATATTTTTCTGGTTATTATTGGGATTTTTGGTTGAACAATAAACCGCATCAGGGACTGTATTCATTTTAAAACTCTATAAGGAGCAAAACTGTTGGTCTTTTTTACTAAATTTGGGTAATATAATTGTTTTCAAAAGGTAATATTTTTATAGTTTTATTTTATATTTTCACATCTGGGTCTGGGAGATAAAAATCCAGAAACGAAAATAAATTTGAAAATCGTCAAAAATAAATAATGATGGCATGTTTTAAAAGTTTCCAAGAAAAGTCTGTTTTAATAACACTCGACCCCTGGAACATAAAAGTGCCCTTAGTTGAAGAAACATCCTAACATTAAGATGCAGAAAGACATCATTGCTAAACAACGACTACTTTAAAGGGCTGCTCAATGACCAATTACACTTATGACATGCCTTTTGGCTTCTGTTCAATTTATTCTATTAGGTTAGAAAGAGATTTATGTAGAAAGTCAACCAGCCTCTCTTGATATTCACTGCTCAGATAATAACCAGAGATTTCTCCTAAATTAAGATCTGTATGTATTGTCTTTATTACCCAGACCGGAGATGTATTTGTGCTTAGTGGAAGAAGAGCTACATTTCTCGGAATAACACACTGTTTACAACCGCCTGTCTTACAGTTTTACCATCATGCAGTACATCTCAGTGTTCACAATACAGCCAATGGAACACTGGCGTTCGAGAAATTAAGGTGGCTCCGTAATTTATCTGAAATTTCTAGAAGTTGGATTAAAAAAGGAATAAATAAATCAGCATGATAATGATAAAGTAGGGTCGTGGAGGCAATAGAGCGCAACAGTCTGGTTCCAGAAGTAAAAATCCCATTCATTTATCCAATAGACGAATTGATTTTCAATGACAACTTATAAACATTTAAAGCTACGAAGTTGTTCATCGATGGTATATGCTTCCGTTGAGGCCATCCGTCTACGTCATTTCAACTTCACAGTTTAAAAATCGTGTTTGATAGCAGAATTCATAGTAAACAACTACATTACCCATGGTACAACAGAGAACGATTCACCAATCAGAGAACTGTGGTCAACGAAACCAGCGAAAACGTGCTTCAGATTGACCGCCCACTCCCATGATGCATTGGGAATGACGTAATCGAGTCAGTCTCCCTTCACCCTTAAACTACTTATACTGTATATTTGTACATATCGGAATAGTTTCTATACTTATAATCAACAACCTAAAATCAATAGTTTTATATATTACCATCGTTTTTTATTCAATGACATCATTCGCAATGCTTCATGGGATTGTAGTTTGTGCCCTCATGAAAGATGGTAAGTACGCAGCCTTGTAACTTTGTCATTATGTGTGATTTTCAAATACTTTTTTGCCTCAAAACAAAGTTTGTAATGTTGTGATTCTCCTCGGAGCTGGTTGGTCTTTTATGAAGGATTTAGGTGGAGCAAGTGATACAGATTTTTAAACGTTATTTTTAGGGCTGTCGACTTAATGTGTTAATTCATTGTGATTAATTATATAAAAATAAGGTGTTAAAGAAATGATCGCAATTAATCATGTCCCCAGACTGTAATAAGGAATATTCCTTCCATCTGAGCAATTCAAGCTTGCAGTACCACCTGTTTTCTCCAGGGGGCAGTAAGCGAAACTCGCTGTATAGGCAATGCGCAGCTTATACAGAGAACAAACACACTTACGAGAGCAGACAGCACAAGATGAGAACATGTTCTTGTGTTCTTGTGATCTCAAGACGCATTTCAAACTGCGTTTAACTTGACACAGCGACCTAAATACGATATGTTTATGACGCGACGCAATCCAAAAGCGTCCGTCTGACACAGGTGTACATTGATGCGTCCTTAGACAAGCCCTTATAATAAATCTCGTACTGATTGACGAATTCAATTGCAAAACTGATTGCTGTGAACTATAGGCCAATGATTGGCTTATGTTCAATAATATGGAAATAAACAATATATTGCATTCTAAAGCCACTTTTTGTATTATTTTTTTAATGCTTTACTTGTGTGCCAAAAATAACGCAATGCATTTTAATTATCTGTATTATTATTATTTATGATTTTATTTATAATTATTTAAATATAATTATTTATATTTATTTAATCATTGTATATTGAATTATTGTTATATGAGGGGCTTTCTCAGCAAATATTTATGTGTGCGATTAATTGCAATTAATTAATCGGCATACCATGTAATTAATTTGATTACAATTTTTCATCGATAGACAGCCTTAGGTTTTTTTTTCTCTCTTTCTAATAACGTGTCATGCACTGATGATTTTTGCACAATAAGTACACCAATCGCCGGCAGCCAAGTGATCGGTATTGTTTACATTCACTGTATGTTATTATAAAGTAAATACGTTCAGTTTTGATTTCATGCTGACTTTAGAAGTGATAATAAAAACCAAATGACCAGAGATACATTCTAGATTGCTTTCGTCACCATAAAAACCTCTTACAAGTCACATCAGTTCAGTCTAACTAACTTAGGTCCCTAAAAAAGTTTGAGAGATTTTCCTCTCTAAGTTTTCTTTACAGTGTTCGCAGTGTTTTTTACATTTATTTATTTATTCATTTATTCATTTATTTATTTTCTGCAGTTCTCTCTGCAGTGAGTCAGTTTGTGTCTTTGAATGTTTGGGACTTTGAATCATCACAGAAGCACCTGACATCAAGTCAAGTCATTTTTATTTGTTTAGCACTTTTCACAACACACATCGTTTCAAAGCAGCTTTACAGAAAATCATGCATTAACAGAAAATGAAACTGTAATATCTATAATGTCTTAGAGTCATCATTGCGTAGTTTGATAAAATACGATTGTGAATTATGTTTAAAAATAAGTAATTAAATAATAATTGTATTTATAACCCCAGTGAGCAAACTGAAGGCGACTCAGTTCAGCTGTAGACACATTGTGTCGTCTAGACAAATCCATTGAGACAGACAGACTTTTCCTCTGAAGTGAGAATGATTGAATGCTCTGCGATTTGTGCCATTTTCTCACAAGGAGTTGGTCTGACCTCCTGTGATTTTATTTGAAATGCAACAACACCCATTTTCACTCAGGATTGTGCCCATTCAGATTTAAATTGAGAATGCATTTTAAATTCCAGTTCAATTCCAAGATGCAAAGTTGTTATTTATGTATTTTTGGAACTAAAATGGAATGAAATTCAAAAAACTGTTGCAAGTGTAGTTTTTAATAATACATTAAATTAAGGGGGCCTGGGTAGCTCAGTGAGTTTTGATGCTGACTATCAATATTCATAACAGATCGTAAAACACAATGCATGTGCCAACCACAGAAGTGCATCACTCAAAAATGGGACAATTAGCCGCTGGAGGAAGCACAATATTTTTCCAGAGCCCTCAAAATTCCAATTACCTTTTTAACAAGTGCAAATAACTCATTTTTCTTTTTTTTTAAAGGCAAATGTTTATATTCCTGTCTTTCAGCGCTGTTTGTCAGGGATGTGCTGAGTTCGTGAGACTGTGTGAAGGTGAGATTCAGTCATCCAGAAAGCTCAATTAAATCACAGTGACTCTTCCTGAATGGATGTGGGTCCCTGGAGGAGCTGATAAAGCTGCCCGCGAGGCCTCTGGAGGAAAGAGCTTATGCACTTCCTCTCACCTCTCCACCGCTGGCCTGTATTTAGCACCTGTGATGGGGCGTCATGACTCGTCATGTGATCGGTAGAGTGGTGAATATGAGCTGCATGAAGAAGATTCATGATATTCTCAGAATATCTCATGAGGTTTAACTGAACATCCTCCCCATCATGAATAAGAACTCTGCTGAGATACTTATTGTGTTATATTTACAACACTGTGGTGTATTTCCTCATTGTAATGTTATGGGTATCACAGCAAGCAAAAGATGCTGACTACCACACCTGGAGTCGTGAGTTCAAATCCAGGGCGTGCTGAGTGACTCCAGTCAGGCTTCCTAAGCAACCAATTGGCCCAGTTGCTAGGGTGGGTAGAGTCACATTGGGTAACCTCCTCGTGGTCGCTATAATGTGGATCTTTCTCGGTGGGGCGTGTGGTGAGTTGTGCGTGGATGCTGCGGAGAATAGCGTGAGCCTCCACATGCGCTAGGTCTCCGCGGTAACGCGCTCAACAAGCCACGTGATAAGATGCGTGGATTAACGGTCTCAGACCTGGAGGAAACTGAGATTCGTTCTCCGCCACCCGGATTGAGGCGAGTCACTACACCACCATGAGGACTTATAGTGCATTGGGAATTGGGCATTCCAAATTGGGGAGAAAAGGGAGAAAAAAAAAAAAAGATCATTAAGAGTATGTTGGAATGACATTCTGCATAATGTTGATTACCAAAAATATTAATTTTGATTCGTCCCTTCTTTAAAAAAAAGCCCTCCAGTGGTTACAGCAGAAAAAGGTGAAGGTTCTGGAGTGGCCATCACAGTCTTCTGACCTTAATATCATCGAGCCACTCTGGGGAGATCTCAAACGTGCGGTTCATGCAAGACGACCAAAGACTTTGCATGACCTGGAGGCATTTTGTCAAGACGAATGGGCAGCTATACCACCTGCAAGAATTTGGGGTCTCATAGACAACTATTACAAAAGACTGCACGCTGTCATTGATGCTAAAGGGGGCAATACAAAGTATTAAGAACTAGGGGTATGCAGACTTTTGAACAGGGGTCATTTCATTCTGTTATAACCTACAGTTGAATATGAATCCCATAAGAAATAAAAGAAATGTGTTTTGCCTGCTCACTCATGTTTTCATTAAAAATGGTACATATATTACCAATTCTCCAAGGGTATGCAAACTTTTGAGCACAACTGTAGGTTCTAGTATTTCATCTTTTGAGCATTGCAGGTATTTGCTATAATGGCTTCTGTCTATAACAGCCCATAACAAATGTGCTCAGCGCTCTACAGTAATGATTTCACTTTGTTTGAAGAACATGTCAACAGAAGAGACCACACAGACGGCCATCTGCAGCATCCCGTCATGTGTGTGTTTATTCTTCAGAGTCAACAGCACACTTCCTCCATGGTAAGAAAATAAGTTATCATCCAGCTAACCAGCCTTAATGTAGTAATGGAAACCTACTGTACAGCAGAGAGATATATAGTGAAGGGAGAGTCAATTGAGCAGAACGTAAAATACAAACAAATGGGTGATTTCCTGAAGTCAAAGTTTAATTGAAGCAGCATTTTTGAACAAACTGATTTTTTTAACAGAATACATGGAGATGTAGATATACATCCTGGTATATCTAGAAGTGTAGATATACCAGGACAGAATAAACAAGATTTGACTGCGAGGAAAAATACCAAGAGACTCTTCAACAGTCTAGTTAGCTTTTAATGTAACTATAGTGTAACTATACACACACACACACACACACATATAGTTATATATACAGTATATAGTAAATATATAACTATAGTTGGTTTCATATCTTTCATCTTGTATGGTTTCATACAATAGCTTTCTTACTGTGGATGCAAAAAGTATTTTATTGCCAAGTATGGTAATCCACTACAATGCTATATATATATATATATATATATATATATATGGTGTGTGTGTGTGTGTGTGTGGCCGCAAATTATTATTATGTTTTTCAATCTAATTAATTACATGATATGCAGATTAATTTATTGAATTAATCACAATTATTTGTATATATCCATATTTGCTGAAAAAGGCCCCCAAATAAAGGCAATTCAATATATAATAATAACATAAATAATCACTGATTTTCTGCTGTTAAACTGTATAATGTTTATCAGCATTTATGTGGGCCATCGGCCCTCATCCTCTCTGGACTTCTCCGTCAGAGATACATATCTGCAACCAAGATTTGTCATAATAAATGGCATTATTGACTCTGGCAAAGTCCTAAACAAACCACAAGCATTTAAGAGCAGATGAAACAGCACAGCGGCGCTTTGAGATGACATCAACAACCAAACAGGGTTACAGCAGAACCGGCGGCTGATTCAAGAAACTTTCTAAACACATTTAGCAGAGAGAGATCGAGGAGACTGTTATAAACCCTGAACACAATCAGATTCCTGAAGAATCAAAGGCCAAGGCCTGAGGAAAACCATTGGAAACATTACTGATGTAATTTCATTAATCGCCCACCAGTTGGAGAGGATAAAGAGAGATAAAGGGAGAGCAGGACTGTCCTAAAACTCATTGTTTTTTTTTGTTTAAGAAAAACGTAAATAAAGATTTTCACATCTAAATCACATCCTCGACAAGTCTGAACCAATCATCAACACCTTTTGACTAGCAGAGTTCTGTTATTTCAGAACAAATATGTTAATTTCATCATAATTAGAATCTGAACTTTTCAGAGAATACCATCACTTCTGCATTTATGTTACAGTACTTAAAATAACAAAATAAGGCCTCAAAACAGTCGCATTAAAAAATAGCGCCCCCTAGAGGTAATGGGGTAGAAATATTTATATGAAAATAAAAGTCCTTCAAATAGCACATAAATGGACATAGTCATATATCAAATGAAAGCTCTCACTCTCAGGAATGTGACTGTAAAGTTAATTTTGTTGCCCTAATACCACAGTTGGAAAGATTTTCCAAAGAATCACAAAGTGAAATATGATTTCTGTAAGTCATCAAATACAAATGTCTCTTTAATGTGCTGATCACTGCCACTGTAAGCCCCATGTAGCTAAAAACTTTATATCTGCTTTTACCTTACGCAATTTTCTAAAAAACGAGCCATTGTTGACTTGTCTGTGAGCTTGCTTGGCTGAATAATCCAATGTTATATCTTAGATGTCCAGAACAAAATATACCATCCAGAGGAAAAGAATGCAAAACAAATCATCAGAATAATATATTCTCAACTATTTATAAAATGTTATATATCGTCGCAGAGGGGAGGATCTCAGCTTTCTAAAGACACCTTGATTGATCTTCTAGTCCACTCAGAGGCCGAGATATTCAATGAAATAATGAGGGTGGTGCTTGAACTGAAAATTAGACTGAATGTCTATGGACGAGCACATCTGTGAGAGCTAAAATGCGTTAGAGCGCCACCTACATTTCAGATCTGTATATTGTGATGGAATGTGATAGAGAAAAAAACTATTCTAGTTCTTTCTGCCACCTAGTGGAAAGAAATTAGACTTTTCAAAGTGAGTTAGAGTGAACAGAACCAGAAATACATGTTTACAAAGTTAGGAAAAAAAATGTATCATAAGATTATAAACACATACAATGGGAGCAGTTCTCCGAAAAATGAGACAATTAATCCACAGTATGACCGATAACCATGTTCGTTTGACTGATTACCAGAAGTGTTAACTTTCCCTTGTTTCAATTCCAGAATGTACCAATAGATTTGTCAATGGATAGTCAACACTTTGTGTTTTCAAGTGTAAAATGCAGAGTAGAAAAACAAGTGTTTGTGTCTGCAAAGTTTGTTTTCTTGAAATCACCATTGCTGAAGGCATCAAAGAACGAAACAATTTGAACACATTCAACAATTCTGTTGGATTCTGTCCCCACTTTAGGCAAAGGCAAAGTTATTTTGTGTGAACTATGATAGCTTTGTGCAATAAAAGGCTATAGATATTTAGCCTACTGTATATATGTGTTTAATATCTGTCAGTTACGTGTCTCAAGACCCACTTTGTTGTGCTCCGACTGTAGTATGCAAATATTCATGCAGATTTAACTGTAGTTATGTACAAAGGTTTGAAAGATTTTATTTTATGTTCGTTTGATAACTACAGGACAAAAAAGCCCTGAAGGACACCAGACACCTAAGGAGAAGGTCTCTACAATCAAATAAAGCCTTCTTATACCTGAATACCTGGAAACAATCTGTTGGTCAGCAGCCAGTGAAGCTTTATTCACCGCTAGAATAACCCTTCACATTTTAAACCGCAACACAAAAGAATCTCAGTCAGTCTGCCGATTGGACAGGATTTCCGCAAGCTCAGCATTAAGGGAAAGAACACCGAACAAATCCAAGAATTCACCTTTCCAGTCTAATGTGAGGCTCAGCTCCATCTATTCCCACGAGATCCAAACATCCACATTTCCGTGACAGTAAGCCTGTTTTTATTCCCAAGCGGAGCCCAACTCGCTGAAGTGGACAATCTCACTGACAGTATGTGACACTGTTTTGTAGATGTTTTCACAATAGCTCACAACCTCTGAGGATTCGTCGTTTGTTTGTGCATGAAGATAACACTGTTATTTCTGCCTTAATGTGTCCTATGGTACTTGACCTACAATATCAGGTCTACGGAGAATGTGCAATGGTTTTGATTTAGCTAATGCACATGTTGTTCCTCTGTTCAATTTCAGGTGTTCCAATGAAAATGAAACTCTAGTTATTCTTTGAAGAACTAGTTTGCACACATATACCAACTTTCATAGATTCGGCCTCTACTACCAAAGCAAGCAAAACTTGGCAATCTGTGTTTTGTCTACGAGTTTAGTGACAGAATCCTTGAAAAAGAGTCAAAACATGTACAGTTGCCCTGAAAAGGCATTTGGACACTTAAGTCACACTTAAAAACGTGTAAATGTCATTGCATTACAAACATAACATTTGACAAACACAAAGTCTCACAATACTGCATGTGGGTGTTTCTTAAACTTCGGGCACTTTCATGTCCCAGGGATTGATTTTTATTAAAACGAAAAGGTTTGCACCTTTTTTTCCTTTTTGTTATATAAAGGTCTTATTAAAATGGACTTGGAAACCTTTTACCAGGTCTTCATCATTTATTTTTAGTACTTTTCAAATGCATTTTAGCCTTCAGACCCAGACTTTCGAATCTATGAAAATCCATTATAAAAATACAAATTATTACATGTTTAAAACTATCATCATCAAAACAGAGAGTGAAATTAACTGTTTCAATATTGTGTGAAAATGATCGATCAATTTTGAAAAAAATTAGGACTGTCCCACAGTTGTGCATCATTTCCACCACAACAAACAATTTTGCCCTTAAAATGTTTTTGTTCAAAATTTAGTGTACTTGTTAAACAAGTGGACAAAAGTGTCAGTAAAAAGCAAGCTGAGACAAAACAAAGCACAATCAAGGGAAATATCACTAGGGATGTCCCGATTCCATTTTTTGGAGACCGAGTATGAGTATTGTTACTGATACCGAGTCCGATACCTCTTTTTTTTTCTGAACTGCATATCAACTTTTTATTTAAATTTTATCATCAAAATAGTGTTTAAATAAATACATTTATTAAAACATTAATCAAATGAAAGTATAACAATTAATTTTCAACATGACATTGTATTATTTTTATCAAATTAAGTGCTTTTATTCAGAAACTCACAGCACAATCTAAAATACATTGGAGTTATATCAAATAAAGTGCTGCATAACAGATGTGAGATACTGAATATAATATAATCACTATTTATTTATTATTATTATTATTATTATTCATTTTAGTAGTAGTAGAAAAACAATGAATGTTACATTTCTTGTACTTGCTTGTTTTAATTATTAGGGGGGTTACCTCCCTCCCACCCCCCCCACCCCCGGAATCTTACTTATGAGCAGAATATTTTTATTGTGCGTCATTTCCAATCAAGCTGTAATTTTGCAAGATTATGCAAAAAGTGTAAAAATATTATTTAATCATGTTTATTTAGGATACATAAAATGTTAGCTATGAAATTAGCATTAACAAGAAATTTAATTTTAAAATTCTGTCGGATATTTAATTTTTTTGTTCTATCTTCTTAAAAATAAATGACACATGATATTGTATTATCTAATGCAATGACATTCAGACATTTTTAAGTGTCCAAATAAATTTTGGTGCCACTCTATTGGGGTTTGCATGGCTTCAGAATTGGCCCTCATGTATATAAGCAGCTCAGGGGCCAGTAAGAGACGTGTATCTCTCTTTAATGAAGTGGTAAGGTTGGGTTTTGGCTCCACCGGAGGTCATGAGGATGGTATTTAGCTGTATGGAGGTCCAGAAGCCGTCTCTGAGTGGAAGACACACTGCAGATGGGGTAAATGTCATTGCTGTGAATGAAATCTCAAGAGTGGTCAGGCGTCTCATTAGTGTTATCACCTGCCAGAGGAAGAGTCCTTCAGCAAATCTCTCTCTCTCTCTCTCTCTCTCTCTCTCTCTCTCTCTGTGTGTTTTTAGTATAGAGTTCTGGCAGAGGGCTTCAACATGGGCTTTATTTACACCGTCAACTAAGGCTGGGTGATATAAACAATATTCACAATATACTATATTTACAATAATTTTGCTGGCAATATGAAATGAAGCAACATCGAGAAGCATACTTTTTATGCAAATATGTATATGCAGATGCGAGTGCTTGGTCAATGCATTGCTAACGCACAGTCCGGTTGAACATATGTAATGTCAGAGGCTTAAATTCATGACCTCCGGTGGAGCCAAAACCCAACCTTACCACTTCATTTAAGAGAGATACACATCTTTTACTGGACCCTGTGCTGTTTATATACATGAGGGCCAATTCTGAAAAAATAGAAATAGCAAGGGTAGGAGAAGACCTAATGTTAAGTGGATCACTGGTCTATTGATGGACTACACTCTTATAATGGAATACATAGACTATCGATTAATTGCCAACAAAAGCCTTCATCAGCCAAATAACAAGGACAATGCATCTATGTGAACTTCTGCAGTTAATCCAGGATGAACTTCAAAGACATTAGTCATTAATCTTACAGTTCATACAAAATCTTTGTTTAAACACAGACCTTAACACTTAGTTTTCTAATCTTAAACCATGACTTGCACTATACATAAATAACTAATATTGGCATTATATTCATGTTGTTTAGTCAGAGGGGAACTGGCTCCCACAGTGAGTCTGGTTTCTCCCAAGGTTATTTTTCTCCATTAACCAACATCTTATGGAGTTTTGTGTTCCTTACCACAGTCGCCTTCAGTTTGCTCACTGGGTTCCTAAATACAATTATTATTGAATTATTTAATTTTCATACACAATTTACAATCATACTTAAATCAAACTACACAATGATCACCTCTAAGACTTTATAGATATTACAGTTTCATTTTCTGTTAATGCATGATTTTCTGTAAAGCTGTTTTGAAATGATGTGTGTTGTGAAAAGTGCTAAACAAATAAAAATGACTTGATTTGACTTGTTAATTATAGAGATGCACCAATGTTGGGGCCTGGGTAGCTCAGCAAGTAAAGACGCTGACTACCACAACTGGAGTTGTGAGTTTGAATCCAGGGTGTGCTGAGTGACTCCAGCCAGGTCTCCTAAGCAACCAAATTGGCCCGGTTGCAAGGGAGGGTAGAGTCACATGGGGTAACCTCCTCGTGGTCGCTATAATGTGGTTCTCGCTCTCAGTGGGGCACGTGGTGAGTTGTGCATGGAGAATAGCATGAAGCCTCCACATACGCTAGGTCTCCGTGGTAACGCGCTCAACAAGTCATGTGATAAGATGCACGGATTGACGGTCTCAGACACGGAGGCAACTGAGATTCGTCCTCTGCCACCCGGATTGAGGTGAGTCACTACGACACCATGAGGACATAAAGCGCATTGGGAATTGGGCATTCCAAATTGGGGAGAAAAGGGGAGAAAATCCCCCCAAAAAAGAGATGCACGGATGTATTGGCTGCCGATATTTATCAGCCATTTATTAACCAAATTAAAACCATCGGCAAATCGGTAATAAGCATGAAAACGCTGAAATAAAAAAACTATGGTAAGGGATTGGATGATATATCAAATTTCGATATATCGCGAACCAAAAACATTATGAACCATATTGTGGCATAACTCAGTATTTAGAAATTTGTGACATTGTTTTCTGTCCATGTGATCATAAATTAAATGACCCGTCAAACATCATAATCTCTCTATCACTTGATTTACCTCTGCTGCGCTTTATTCTACACTATTTACAAGGTTCACACAAGGTCATTAAAGTGCTTAAAGTGCTTGAATTTAGCTTTTAGAAATGTAAGTATTGGAATACCTGATAATAAGTGCTTGAGATTAAAGTGGATCATTTCCTCCGTGTAATGTGTGTCCATCAAAGATGAGGCGACTCCACTTTCATTGAAGAATGTGTCTTAATATCCTTTCTGTTCTTTACAGTCAGATAAAAAATTTAAAAATAAATATTTATTTTAATCTCACACAGCATGGATGCGTTTAAGAAACCGAGAGATTCTCGTTGATGTTCGCTGAACCGGAACACTGTGAGCCGCTCGTTGAACTCTTAAAGTGACAGTAACCTTATTAGTGTTTCTTATACAAATGAATGTAAACTCAGTGTTATTACTTGTAAACTGTACACATTATTTCAAACGGTGATAGCTCAAATCATTATTATATATATATCAGTTCATGATATAATATTAATTCATATAATGTAGAATTTTTACAAAGTACATTTTTTGTATTATAATAATGATGACAAATAATTAAAATGTGAATATTCACTTTCACATATTTGTTTTTTTAGGACATGTTTTGTTCAGTTCTATTGCTTGAACTGTTTGTTTGTCTTTTCTTATAGAGAAACTCTTATTATTTAAACTTTGAGAATGTATATTGTGTATTAAAGAACTTTATTTTGATGAGAAATTATAATGAGCATTTTGCTCAAAGTTTTTCAGAAAATAAACAGTTTTCTGTAATATATTGTCATTTAAGTGTTATCGCAAATCTCATATCGTATATTGAACCGAATCATGAGATAACCATATCATCCCATCTCTAGCATTTAATCATAATACAATGTGTTAAATGGAGCTTAGCGTACCATACACCTATTGGCTGCTGAAAGCATCACCAAATAAGACTAAATATTGAATAAACAAACATGTAAGGGATGGGGGATGTGTAGAACCGCAAACCAGATGCTGCATTTCTGTGGAAATCTGCTGAGTTCTGTGCGCACCTGCTTATGAGATCAAATGTGTTGCATGATTATGTCCATAATGAGAATCCAAGTATACAGTATACTCAGTCTCCATCCACTCTCGCTGCAGATCAAAGCGTTGCACAGGATTCTGTTACATTCTGTTCTTGTCATTTCTATATAAAAGACCAAAACAATGGTTACATTTTGAGACCAGTATGTATTGTTAGAAATGTTTGGCTGAAGTTTGTTTGTCTATGAAGTGCAGCTGGCACAACCTGTATCTCACCTCTGCCGTGTAATTTGGACGAGACCGAACAGAGGATGAGACAAACCACCCATAACACTAATGAGGCCTTGACTACATAGAGGAGAACAGACAAACACAGGAGGGCATCTGTCTCTCTCCGTTTCAGAATCGGGTTTGATGAAATCCCACCTCAGCGACTTGAGCCCATTAGAGCTCCTCATGCGTCTACAGCGGCATAGAGATTGTTGCCATGACTGTGCTCATTTACAGTGCCATGGTGACGGGACAAAAGAAGACTGGGGGTGTGTGTGCATGATGGGGGCAGAAAGAAGACATTAGTGATGACTGATATCACTGCTATATCCATTGTGACATTATTTTTTATGACAAAACACATTTTCCCTTTAATTGCAAGACCATAATGAAAAAATCTAATTTTTTTATTTAAATAAATAATTCATTGAATAAATAATATAAAATAAAATAATTAAATATAATTAAATACATAAATAAATTCAGTAAAACAAATACTACCATGCTGCACACATAAAATTGAACTTTACAAATGTTCTTCACAATTTACATAAAGTATAACTATTTATTAAGTAATTTTTTGCTTTACTTATTTTTGCAAACATAATTGTATGATTATATTCAGTAAAGAGAATTAAAAAAAATATGCCATTAAAATTGCACTTTACAAATGTTCTTTACAATTTAAATGTGTAATTATTTAATAAGTTCATTTTAGCATTAATTATTTTTGCTATAATTATTATTTCAGTTATGAGAATTTTAGAGGTGAAATGTGCCTTTAAAATTGTACTTACAATAAAAAAAAATATACATAAATTATATATAACTATTTATTGTCATTTGTTTTTGTGCATGAATTATTTTTTCAATTATTATTTTCAGTAATGCAAATCTGAGGGGGGAAATGCGCTATTAAAACTGTACTTTACAAAACTTCTTCACAATTTAAATAATGTGTAATGATTTATTAAATTAACTTTTACATTCATTATTTTTGCAATACTTATTATTCTAAGTTATGAGAATCTGAGGGGGGAAATGTGCTATTAAAATTGTACTTTAAAACATTTCTTAACAATTGAAATAATCTACTATAACTATTTATTAAGTTATTTTTGCATTAATTATTTTTGAAAAAATATATTTTATTATTATTTTAAGTTATGAGAATCTGAGGGGGGAAATGTGCCATTAAAATTGCACTTAAATGTTCTTAACAATTTAGATAATATTTAACTATTTATTAATTTTATTTTATTTTTATTTTTATTTTATTTTTTGCATTCATTATTTTTGCAGTAATTATTCTTTTAATTTATGAGAATATGAGGGGGAAAATGTGCCATTAAAATTCTACTTTACAAATGTTCTTAACAATTTAAATAATATTTAACAATTTATTAATTTATTTTAATTTATTTCATATTTGAGGGGGGAAATGTGCCGTTAAAGGGGACAAAATGACAATTGTCGGCAATTATTTTTTAAGTAAATGAATAGAAAAACGTAGAAAGGTGGCAGCATCATTATTTCATTTTCATAATTTCATTCATAATTTTATATCTGTCACAGTAAAAAAAAAATGTATAAAAAACTCAATTTTAAGCTGGTGACCTTTGGTTGAACTGATGTGGAATGACCCTTTTTTCTCTTGATTTTGGGGTGAAATACGAATCAGAACATTCACATGGTAAATCCAGGCAAATATAACTTTATCTTCCTCAAGGATGGTGTGAAAATATGATAGAAGTATCTTTATATGGCCAGAGATTCAGCTGTATCTGGCCAATGTATATGTGCTTAAACAAATTGCTCTCTATGCTACTCTAAAGGCCGGTCACTCCTGTAAGATCCTGATAGACTCCTCCATCAGACTGTAGAAGAAGGCAAGAGCAGGACTGTCATCAACCAACCCGGTTCACTTATCACACACTGACCGCAAACCAAACACTTCCACCTGTACTGTGATATTACAGCAAAAGAGAGAGAGAGAGAGAGAGAGAGAGAGAGAGAGTAGGCAGAGGAGAGGAAAACTATATATAAAGATGCATGGGTATGTTTGATAAAAACAGACTGAGACAATGTGAGACAGAGAAACTACTGGACGACTGGCTGAAAATGTGTGATAGTGAGTAATAGAGACAGACACTGTTAATGTGTTTGTCAGACAGATTTACTGCCAAAATATGTTACTACAGACAGGAAGCGTTTGAACATATGCTATGCTATCCACATTCATGTTCTAGATCTATCCGAGACAAAGTTGATACTTAAATGAAATATTTCTGAGAGCTCGATTGAGTCTCTTGAGCCATGAAAAGGCAACCTCTGAGCAACAACATTGGAAGGGTTGTATGAGAACATATCTAAACGGCCGTGAGCTCTTCTGATAAGCAAGATAAAGGCTGCATTCTTCCTTCAGCTCGTCCTTGAGTTTGAGAACAGGATTGTGTGTTTGACCGGGCACCTGCTCACTGAATGCAAGATAAACATGAATAAAACCCTAGACGGACTGTGAGAAAGACACATCAAGCCTCCAAACACAAGCCAACCTCTGCAGCTACAAACCTAACAAGGACAGCTTCATATACAGTCAACTGTAAGTGAAGGCCAGTTTATATTTCTGCTACCTGGGATTTTTTTATTTATTTATTTATTATAATGCTGGGGGACGGTCTTTGGTTACAAAGCGGACCAATCACAAATGACGTTTGGTTACATTATTGGAGAGGTGAAGTATAAATCCCCTTAAACTCTAATGGGGCGCTATATCGCAAAAAAAGTTTACGCTTAAAATGTTAAAGTATCTGTATACATACAGTAAGTCAGGCATATGAGGTATCATTTGAAAGCTTCGAATCTGAACTTTCTAAATCACTTCTGCATTTATGTCACTTAAAATAACAAAATAAGGCCTCAAAATAATCGCGTTGAAAAATAGCGCCCCCTAGAGGTAATGTGGTAGAAATATTTAAAAGAAAATAAAAGTCCTTCACATAGCACATAAATGGACAAGTCATATATCAAATGAAAGCACTCTCTCTCAGAAATGCAACTGTATAGTTAATTTTGTTGCCCTAATACCACAGTTCAAAAGAATCACAAAGTGAAATATGATTTCTGTAAGTCATCAAATACAAACGTCTCTTTTATGCTCTGATAACTGCTGCTGTAAGCCCCAAATAGCCAAAGACTTTATATCTGCTTTTACCTTAGGGGGTTTTCGTTTGTCTGTGAGCTTGCTTGGCTGAATAATCCAATGTTATATAAAATAAAATCAATCAAATCACTTTATTGTCACTCAACCATATACACAAGTGCAACAGTGGGTGAAAGTCTTGGGTGCGGTTCCAAGCAACATAGCAGTATGACAATGACAATAAACATCTGATTTACGCATAACACAGTTTACACATCTGTTACACAACACAATATACAATATACACCTAATAATATACAATATACAGTATACACAAAATAAGAAGATTGTAAAAATTGTAATCAGTGGAAATAAATATGAAGTGTTGTGTTGACATTCAGCTGTCAGTTGATAGTCAGTTGCCAGTGTTTTATTAAGAGAAGTATAAAATGTGAGTCCAGTCTAAGGCTAATAAAGTGCTGATATATGTATCATGATCGATCAAGAGTTCAGAAGTCTAATTGCTTGGGGGAAGAAGCTGTCATGTAGTCGGCCGGTGCGGGTCCTGATGCTGCAATACTGCCTGCCTGATGGTAGCAGTGAGAACAGCCCATGGCTCGGGTGGCTGGAGTCTGTGATGATCCTCCAAACTTTTTTCACTCACCGTCTTGTATATATGTCCTGGAGGGAGGGAAGCTCACCTCCGATGGTGTGTCTGGAAGTTCACACCACCCTTTGCAGGGCTTTGCGATTGTCTATATTTTAGATGTCCAGAACAAAATATGCCATCCAGAAGGAAAAGCATGCAAAACAAATAATTGTCAAAAACATATTTTCTTATTAATGATCAAATGTTATACATCATCCCAAAGGGGCTGATCTTTCTAAAGACACCTTGATTGAGCTTCTAGTCCACTCAGAGGCCGAGATATTTGATGAAACAACGAGGGTGGTGCTTGAACTGAAAATTAGACTGAATGTCTATGGACGAGCACATCTGTGAGGGCTAAAATGCGTTAGAGCGCCACCTACATTTCAGATCTGTATATTGTGATGGAATGTGATAGAGAAAAAAACAATTCTAGTTCTTTCTGCCAACTAGTGGAATAAAATGAGACTATTCAATGTGAGGTAGAGTGAACAGAACAAGAATTACATGTTTACAAAGTTAATTAAACAAAAAAAAGTTTGGCTTTTTTTTCCAAATAAACTTTCTGTTTATCATAAGATTATAAACACATACAATATTATTTATGAATAATTGGATTCTTTTTTATTTGGGGGGGTTCTCTGAAAAATTTGACCATTTTTTTTGCAATTAGTCCACAGTATGTTTGAATGGTGAGCTTTTAAATTTGAGTGTGGAAAATTGTGGGCAGCTGCCCAAAAATGCACCAGAATTTAAGCAGTTAAGTCATTTGTAGGTTGATCTTAGAGGTAGATGATATATCGGTTTTACCGATTAATTGGTGCCGATAGTTGCCGACAGTTTTTTAAAATTTCGTCATTTCAAAATAAGAGTCCCCATTGTGATTTGGGCTTGTTTATACTTAAAAGTCCCACGTTATGCACCAAATCAAATCATTTTTTTCTGGTTATTATTGGGATTTTGGATGAAAAATAAACTGCATCTGGGATTTTATTCATTTTGGACTCTTTGTCTTTGCCCGCCATAGTATAGAAAGAATGAGAACATTTTTAACATTCTATTAATAGATTTTATAAACTATCGTCTGATTAATCGGTTATCTGTATCAGCAAAATCCACTATCGGTCGTCTTCTAGTTGATTTCACCTAAAAGTGTAACACTGACTCTGCGGCACTTTCAAAACATTGCTCTGTTTGTTTGAGCGTCCCGATCAGCCTGACACAGCAACACTGACTCAACCAATGGCATGAGTTTGGGGCGGGATTATCTGTTTGTTTGCCAATGGAAGACGAGGGGACTTTTCTGGAATCTGTTCAAAAACAGTGAATATTTTTGCAATTACGTTTGGTGAATCCTAGTGGCACAGAAATAACACACTTCACTCATTACAAATGTCTGGAACAACATGAGGGTGAGTAAATGATGACAGAATTTTTATTTTGAGGAAACTATCCCTAAAACATCACAGAAATGTGTCTACAAAGAAATGTTTGTAAAAAGTCCAAAATACTGATTAAGTGCCAGGAGTGAAATGTGAGTCAATTCTTAACGGCATTCAGAGGGAGGCCAAGGACATGCTGGAGAACAGGCACTACTGGTTTTCCTCACCATCAAAAAGGCAATACTGAAACGGGCCACACTGGACTGCAAATTTCCTCTTCTGCCATTTCCACAACATTTGGGTCTCAACAGGACCTTAAGCATCTGTTTACCCGTCAGTGTGAACCGACCATCTGTCGTGTGGTGAATTCACAGCCGGCTTCCAACAAACGACTTCCATGTCACATTCGCACATGCATTTTCAGCCAGGAAATTACACAGGCGGGTGCAGAATGAGACACAAAGTGAAATTACAAAGACTTTATGTTCTCAGTGTAAAACTTGGCTATGCTAGGGTTGGTGAGTGATTTCTTATTGCTAGGTGGTTGCTAAGGAGTTCTGGGTGGTTGTGAGTCCAGTGCTATGTGGTTGCAAAGGGTATTCTATGAGTATATTTAGCATACAATGCATATTTTTACGGTGCATATATTTACCAAGATGCAATACTAAACGACCTTCATTAGCATATGCATTTCATACTCAAGATACTCAAGCTAATTTAAGGCCACTTTTACCCACATAAAAGAGCATGTTAATCCAGATGGGGGTCACGGCCCACTGGGAGATGTCCGTCAGACTCAAACACACACAAGGTGAGTCCATGAGAAAGGGTCCAAACCATTAGTGATGTTCAGTATCCAACTTAAAAAGCTAAGGTCATTGTTAATCATCAGATGTGATACATCATGGCTGATACAACAACCTCACTATTCATCTTGGCTTTGATTCTGGCCTTCAGGACAGCCAATGGAACAGCACCCTCTTCAGTTCACTTCTCCAGGTCTATGCTCCAACTATAAATAAATAATGTATTGTATACTTCTGTCTCTTTCTTCTGCGCTAGCTCCTATACTACTCCAGCCATCTAGAGAGCTTGGCAGTACAACAATGTAGATGTTGTTGAACTTTGTATGACAAATTGCTTGCTATGTTCCTCTTTTGTAAGTCACTTTGGATAAAAGTGTCTGCTAAATGGATAAATGTAAATGTAAATGATAAAGGGCTCTTAGCCAATCAGCAATGCATCAGAGGAAAGACGGCATCGGCCCGTGGGTCTTTGTGACTCATGCCAGGAAAGGACACCTGGTATGTTTGTGCAAAAGTGTTATTTAATGCATGTATATTGCAATGATGAGTCAAAGTGCAGCATTTGGCTCTGTTTGTTAGGTGTGTACACAAACAACATGTCAATAAACATGTAGATTCTGTGTATACATGTAACGCAGTTTGGTCCCAATTAAATCTGATCACAAGTGAACTGAAGAAAATACCGGTGTAAATGTGGTCCAAAACAAATCAATATCTTTAATATTTATGTATATAAATTATTAATTTTATTATTTAATCATACTATTTTTTTTCTCCTTTTTTTTTTGGCTTTAGTACAATATGACAAAATAAAAATACATTATTTATATATATACACATATGTATATGTGTGTGTGTGTGTGTGAAATTAATTAAAAAATAATTAGAAAATTGTTATATTATTAAGAAATTTTATATATCCTCCTGAGACCCCCACACGACTGCTGTGTGCATTTTCCATTTCATTTTTTGATTTGTAGCTAGTAGCACCTAATAAACAAGCAAAAAAAAAATAAAATAAAAATAAAAATCTAGAGCAAATAGTTTTCCTAAAAATTAATGTCCTCATATGTGGACAGTAGGACTAAGTTGTGATATTTTAAGAAATACCAAGCTATAGAAAGTCTGATTTTTTTTTCATCAAAAAGTTACTGTATGTACTGTATGTGTCCAGGAGTGTTGGTTATTCATGTTTTTGAGACATTATAGACATTACAGCTGATTTTCTAGAAAGATGAATAAATAATTCTGATTTAAAGTAATGTCCAGCATCATCCAATCACTGTCAACCATGTTAAAATAAAATGATACATTATAAATTGTGAATCTATGTACTGATTATCATTGTCACATGTCTGTCAAACATGTTGAGTGATCCAAACATCATCTGCAGTCTGAAACTGAACTTTTGATCAGATTTTAAGAGTGAATGCACTTAACTGCATAGAGAGCTATAGGATGCACCCTTGCTCCCTATTTAGTGAATGACTTAACCTCCAGTGTGCTGTCTGTCTGTAATGGTCTCAGGACAGTTTGAAATGCACCTTATTTTCATCCTAACTCCATATAAAGCCTCTGAAAGACACATTTTCCAGTTTTTGGATTAACTCATTTATTCTCAATAGTAAAAATATAGGAATGCATTTACTAATGTTAATGAATAGCACCTTATTGTACAGTGTTAACAAACAAAAATATAATCAAATTTAGATTAAAATGAAGCTAAATGACCCACAGATTTGTTATTGTGAAGAGTTATACAAAATAACGAACATGTTTTTGGAACGTCTGTCACAAAACCACTCCACAGCACTCATCCAAGTACTTCATGTTTATCAGCACGCCAAAGCGCAAAAGATTAACGAAATATTTAAAGCAGCATTTAAATTAAACTAGATAAGCTACTCTGTACAACCAAACAGGTTTCAGTGAAAAAATGTGAAGAGGTTTCTTACCAGAGGCATTTTGTTGGCGATGCGGCCATAGAAGCAGTTCACAGAAATCAACGCCATGGTGTTTGGTCACGTGACTCCATGCATCATAAGTTTAACACTTAAATGGCTCATAAGAGTGTCCTGAACAGTATGCAATGGGTTTATATGAATTTAAATAATGCGTTGCATTTAGCAAATCCAAAATAGCAAGTCCTCGCATGAGGCTGCAGGGTCGCATGAGGATATATATACGTATACATAATGACAAAGCAAAAACCAGATTTTTGATAACTTTGCAAATTTATTAAAAACAAAAAACTGAAATATCACATTGACATTAGTATACAGACCCTTAACTCAGTACTTAGTTGAAGCACCTTTGGCAGCAATTACAGCGTCATGTCTTTTTGGGTATGATGCTTTGCACACTTGAATTTAGGGAATTTCTGCCATTTATCTCTGCAGATACTCTCAAGCTCTGTCAGATTGGATGGGGACTGTCAGTGGACAGCCATTTTCAGGTCTCTCCAGAGATGTTCGATTGAGTTAAAGTGCGTGCTCTGGCTGGGCCACTCAAGGACATTCACAGAGTTGTCCCTAAGCCACTCTTGCATTGTCTTAGCTGTGTGCTTAGGGTCATTGTCCTGTTGTAAGATGAACCTTCGGCCCAGTCTGAGGTCCTGAATGCTCTTGACCAGGTTCTCATTAAGGATATTTCTGTATTTTGCTGCATTCAGCTTTCCATCAACCTTGATCAGTCCCCCAGTCCCTGCCACTGAAAAACACCCCCACAGCATGATGCTACCACCACCATGCTTCACCTTTGGGATGGTATTGCCATACTGGCCTAAAGCCCAGATTGGTGGAGTGTTGCAGTGATGGTTGTCCTTCTGTAAGTATCTCCCATCTCCATCACATGTTCTCTGGAGCTCAACCAGAGTGACCATCGGGTTCTTGGTCACCTCTCTTACCAAGGCCCTTCTCCCCCGATTGCTCAGTCTGGTCAGGCGGCCAGCTCTAGGAAGAGTCCTGGTAGTTCCAAACTTCTTCCATTTAAGAATTATGGAGGCCACTGTGCTTTTGGGAACATTCCATGCAGCCAAATGTTTTTTTTTTTTTTTTTTAAGCCTTCCCCAGATCTGTGCCTCAACACAACCCTGTCTCTGAGCTCTGCAGGCAGTTCGTTTGACCTGATGGCTTAGTTTTTGCTCTGAAATGCATTTTCAGCTGTGAGACCTTGACAGGTGTGTGCCTTTCCAAATCATATCCAATCAATTGAATTTGCCACAGGTGGACTCCAGGCATCTCTGGCTCCTCCTTTTATCTCTCTCCCGCTGATTGGGCAACTCAGAGCCAGGCGTGAATCCTCTAGGCCCGGCCACGCCCTCCTCCTCATCACAAATACTTTCTGAATCCATCCAAACATGTTCTATAGCCACTTGTCCTTTGTAGGGTCACGGGTAGTGCTGAAGGCAGGGAAAAACTGTGGACAGGTGGCCAGTACTTTCTGAATGCACTGTATGTATATATATATATATATATATAACACACACACACACACACACATATACACCGATCAGCCACAACAATAAAACCACCTGCCTAATATTGTGTAGGTCCCACTCATGCCACCAAAAAAGCTCTGACCCATCGAGGCATAGACTCCACAAGACCTCTGAAGGTGTCCTGTGGTATCTGGCACCAAGACATTAGCAGCAGATCCTTTAAGTCCTGTAAATTGTGAGGTGGGACCCCCATGGATCGGACTTGTTGGTCCAGCACATCCCATAGATGCTCAATCAGATTGAGATCTGGGGAATTTGGAGGCCAAGTCAACACCTTGAACTCTTTGTCATGTTCCTTAAACCATTCCTGTACTATTTTTGCAGTGTGGCAGGGCGCATTATCCTGCTGAAAGAAGCCACTGCCATTAGGGAATTCTGTTGCTATGAAGGGGTGTTCGTGGACTGAAAAAGTCTTTAGGTAGGTGGTATGTGTCAAAGTAACATCCACATGAATGTCAGGACCCAAGGTTTCCAAGCAGAACATTGACCAGGGCATCATACTGCCTCCGCCAGCCTGCCTTCTTCACATAGTGCGTCTTGCTGCCATCTCTTACCTAGGTAAATGATGCACATGCACCCGGCCGTCCACATGATCTAAAAGAAAATTTGATTCATCCGACCAGGCCACCTTCTTCCATTGCTCCATGGTCCAGTTCTGGCACTCACGTGCCCATTGTAGGCACTTTCGGCGGTGGACAGGGATCAGCATGGGCACTCTGACCGGTCTGCTGCTACGCAGCCCCATATGCAGTAAGCTGTGATGCACTGTGTGTTCTGACGTCTTTCTATCATGGCCAGCATTAAGTTTTTCAGCAATTTGTGCTACAGTAGCTCTTCTGTGGGATCGGACCAGATGGGCTAGCCTTCGTTCCCCACGCGCATCAATGAGCCTTGGGCGCCCATGACCCTGTCGCTGTTTCACCAGTTGTCCTTCCTTGGACCACTTTTGGTAGTGTAACAAGCTCGTAGCTCTTCGGCAAAGGAGGAAGCGGGAGATGGCAAAATCCAACACAAAAGTTATTTATTATACAAACAAAACAAACTCACTTTTCAGTGGAAACTCAATGTTCATAGGAACAGCACGGTTTCTGAGTGTGTGCGTAGCTCTCTCTCTCTCACACTGGCGTCTGGCTCACTCTTAAATCCATCTCCACTCTCACTGCAATGACAATCAGCTGTTAGAGACAATCAATGACAGGTGATGACCCTCACCATTCTCATCTCCCGGTCTCGCTCTCCATTCACAAGCCAGCGCTCGACCACACTCCCACCACCACAGGTAGGTACTAACCACTGCATACCGGGAACACCCTACAAGACCTGCTGTTTTGAAGCCATCACAATTTGGCCCTTGTCAAAGTTGCTCAGATCCTTACGCTTGCCCATTTTTCCTGCTTCCAACACATGAAATTCAAGAACTGACTGTTAGGGGCCTGGGTAGCTCAGCAAGTAAAGACGCTCACTACCACACCTGGAGTCACAAATTCGAATCCAGGGCATGCTGAGTGACTCCAGACAGGCTTCCTAAGCAACCAGTTGGACCGGTTGCTAGGGTGGATAGAGTCATGTTGGGTTAACCTCCTCGTGGTCGCTATAATGTGGTTCTCGCTCTCGGTGGGGCGCGTGGCATGATCCTCCACATGCGCTATGTCTCCGCGGTAATGCGCTCAACAAGCCACGTGATAAGATGCGCGGATTGACTGTCTCAGACCTGGAGGCAACTGAGATTCATCCTGAGATTTGGGTGTGTGTGTGTGTGTATATATCATATTACATAATTGTGCAATTAGAAATAAGACTTTTATATATATATATATATATATATATATATATATATATATATATATATATACATATATTATATACATTATTTTGGAAATAACATGTTGTCTTAATAATATCCTGCTTCACATTTTCTCACACAGTATGAAAATCTATAGCAGACTTTTTTATTTTAGGAAGAGGGTCCCTTGCAAGTGGATCATCTGGGTTCTGGGCACCAAATAGTTTGTTTACTTCTGTCTTACAGCACTGTTAATTGCCATGCAAATGTTCTTTTACTGACGTCCCCCTGAGAGGCAACCGTATGAACTTCTGACACATAAACTCACACTTGCTGTCAGCTCACTAACTAGTCACAAACACTCATCTGCGCTGATGGGTAACAATTAGTGCTGTCAGTTGATAATTTTTTTAATGGCGATTAATCGCATAATTTTTTTATGTAGTTAATCGTGACTAATCACAGATTTAGAAAATGTTGAAATTTGACACTATATATACTTCTTTTCCTGTCAAAATGCATTTATTTCCATCTTAGGGAAGAAAACAAAACAAAATATAACAACATAATGCCTTATTAACATTTTCCAAACAAAGCCTTTCACAGCATAAAGAATACACTAAAATTGCAATTCAAGTAACATTAAACATTTCCAAACTATTTAAAGGAACTAGTCTCCCCATAAGTTGCATATTCATTTCAATGAACATTAAATCTCTTAAACTCTCATCCTCCACAATATTAATCTGGCAGTAGACTATGGCTATCAGCTTCTTACAGCAATCATGAACTCCACTTGAAAAGTGCCTGGAGTCAAAAATGTCTCTGTGGCAGGGAGGAGGGTGGGGCCGGGTCGTGATGCTGCACACACGGCCCCTAATCAGGCTAATCAAGCCCTCGAGAGGGATAAAGGCGACCGGAGGCGGCAGTTCGAGAGAGAGAGAGTTATGGGCAGCTGCCCTGCATGTGTTTCTGTTCGTGTCTTTTTGTTTAAGTTAACCATTAAATGTTATTTATATTGTTAAGCCGGTTCTCGCCGCCTCCTTTCCCCATATAACATCATTGTGCATTCTGCATTTTCATGATAGTTAAGACTTGACATGCTTCTGTGGTAATTAAAATGCTTCATTTCTATTACATGATTTCTATTTCTGATATTCTATTCTAAGTCCCAGCTGGGCTTGTTTTGTGCATAAAATAGCATTAAGAGATCCTTTCTCTATCATTTTATCACAAAAGTGCTGTTGTGTGTGCAGAGATTCTTTTATTTTTTGAGATAATGATGTCCGCGGCTCTAACATAGGAAAGGAGAGAGCGTAACAGCTGAGTTATGCTATTTTATGCTAAGCTTGTAGACGCACCTTGGTAGAAGGGCTCAGTGTGTGTGAGTGTTTGTGGTGTGTGTGTCTGTGTAATGACTCTGGGCGGACAAATGACGAAGGTTCCACCCTGCCCAACATGTGTTTATGTTGTAAATGTGTAAATTGTGATTAAGAAAAATTAATACGTTAAGATTTTTTAATTAATTGCATGCATTAATGCATTAAATCTAACAGCTCTAGTAACAATGCGACATGTTCATTAGGGTCTAATCCATGAAAAGATGCAACACTGTCTAATAATCAAACCACCGCGGCTGTCATCTCTACAGCGACGTCCGCTGTATCGCACAGTGAAAACTGCAGAATTAATACGCTTTTATAAAACACAGATGGGATTTATTTAGCGCTGCAGACAGACTGTAGAGGTGATGTGAGAAAGACAACATCTGGAGAGACAAAGAGAAAGACAGAAAGAGAGATATTAAAGTCAGAGGTGCGAAAAAATACCAGATTGGAAAAAGGGTAAAGGGGGATTTTGGTGTGAAGCAGTATGTAGCTTAACACTTCTATTTTTATCATGTAATGGGAGTTTATAGTGCATAACTGATGGCAAAAACATTTGATAAAATAAAGAACTGCTGAGGAAAGCAAGAGAAACAGTCAATTGTATATTCTGCACATTCAGCACCACGGACAGCACCAGTTGTTTGGCGATTCACACAACACCTGTCAAGAAAAGTGCTGGTCATGTTTCACCCCAGAATATATTTTGCTTATTTTGTATTCTGCATTGTGACATTGTTTTCATGACAAAATCTACATGAAATAAAAAACATTAATTTATTTAATTAATTAATTTTAATTAATTTTACTTCAGTGTTTCCAAGTCATTCAATTTGTAAAGTATACTAATATACTAGTTATGGATGGGACAATATATCGAATTTCAAAATATTGCAAACCAAAATAAATGATGAACCATATTTGAAATTTGAAACATTGTTTTCTGTTTAAATTAGCTTGTTACTTTTTTCTACACTATTTACACTTTTAATATCCTTTCTGTTCTTTACAGTCAGTTGTTGTTCAAAAAGTAAAAAGAAACATTAATTTTAATTCCATATAGCATGTATGCAGTAAAGACTCCTTGCTACTCCTCTCTCCTAGAGCACTGAACGAAAGACACTCGTTGAACTTCTCTCTCTCTCTTCTGTCTCTTACAGTATCATTTTAGAACTTGTCATAAAAAATTGTGTAAACAATATAAATATTTGCAAATTGTACACATTATTTCAAACATCATATAACATCATCGTTATATGCATTGTTATATATACAATTTCATGACATAATATTAATTGATAGAATGTAGAGTATTTACTTAATTTAAAAGATATATGTGATTATAATAATGACAAATTATGTATATTTTTTATTATATACTTTCATATACAATATTACTAGCAAAAAAATATATATATATTTATATATATATATATATATATATATATATATATATATATATATATATATATATAAAATTATTTATTTATTTATTTTTTGCTAGTAATATTGTATATGAAAGTATATAATAAAAAAATATAATAAAAATAAAATTATAACATCATTATAAATTGAATTATTGTTACTTGAGGGGCTTTCTCAGCAAATATATATATAATTTGATTAATTAATCAGCATGTCATGTTATTAATTCGATAAAAAGATTGTAACGATTGACAGCCCTGATTATTTATGTTATTATTATATATTGAATTGCCTTTATTTGGGAGCCTTTTTAAGCAAATATGGATATATACAATATATATCATGTAATTAATTAGATAAAAAAAATAATAAATTTATAAATAAACACACACACACACACACACACACACACACACATATATATATACAGTAAATATGTTGGGCCTGGCATGGCATTCAATCTGTTGTCTAGTGGACAAAGACATGCAATAAATACAAGCAAACATGACTGACCAAAAGTATTGTGTATGCAAGCAAATATGCTGTTGTCTTTATGGATACTTCGATGTCACAACATGATTAAAAATCAGACCTAAAGAGAATGAGTCACAACGCAAGCTGCTTCATCTAAATGCAAATAGAAGCCAATGTAGTGTATCCATATGTCATCTCTGCCTTTAATTGGCTCGACACTGCATATGAAAAAGAAATGTTGTGTAGGATATAATTTATCTTTAATAGATACAGGAGTCATCAGTCACCAGCCTCTTTATGGATTGTGTTGACTGTTTGCGCTTGTGGTTGCATGGCTGCTACTAAACGTACAGGAATAATTAAAAGCCAATTACACCCCGTTCATATGACACAAAAGTGGGTGCTCTTCACTTCTCATGTATTTGCTTATGGAATACTAGTGAAGCTCGACTGAATGAAGCAGGTCAACAACAAACAATTGTGTCATCCCTGATATCTAAGAAATGACCTGTTCCTTTTGAATGACAGTTCAACCATGACTTTATTACAGGGCACTGGGGATGTAGGTGGAGTAACTACACTCTTGTAATGTTATCCTTCATAAACATCTATTTGTCTATCTGTCTGTCTGTCTGTATGTCTGTCTGTCTGTCTGTGTGTCTATCTATTTCCATCTATCAATCCATCCATCCAGCCATCCATCTGTGGAGGCGGGGGTGTGATCGAGCGCTGATCTGTGGAGAGTGAGGTCCGGGAAAGCTGAGTGGTTAAGGATTTACATCTGTGCTAACACCTGTTTGAGTTTCCAGTGAGCTGTGGCGGAGATAAAAGGGGAGGAGACGGTGGCAGATGAGAGAGATTCATGCTTGAACCAGCTGTGTGTGTGTGTGTGTGTGTGTGTGTGTGTGTGTGTGTGTGCAGAGTGTGTTGCTGAAAAGCAACAAGTTAACTTGCAAATAAAGAACTGTTCATTTGGAACACAGTATGCCGTCTCCAGCTTCCTCCTTCCCTGGAGCTAAGGGACTTGTTACAGTGGTGCCGAAACCAGGGAACGAAGAAGAACGCCGTAATGGAGTCCTCGCCTCTGGCCAAAATCATCAAGACCCTCACCGGCATCCACCAGATGCAACATCAGGCCCTCCTGGAACTGCGGTCGGAACAAGAACAACGGTTCAAGGCCATGATGCCGGCGAGTCCAGGTAGAGAACTGACAGGTGATTCGGAGCAGAGACCCCGACCACACCCGCTGTGCCTCAGATCAATGGGACCCCAGGACAACCCTGAAGCCTTCATAAATCTTTTTGAGCATGCTGCGGAGGGGTTGGGGTGGTCCCAGACCAAGTGGGCGGTCCACTTATTGCCACTGTTGTCGGGGGAGGCTCAGCTTGTGGTCCAACAGCTACCTGTCGTGAGTCTGCTGGAGGACTCGGACCTGAAACGAGCCATCCTGCAATGGGTTGGCCGGAACCCAGAACATCACCGTCAATGCTTCAGGGCACTGACATTCAGGGAGTTCGGCCGCCTGTTCGCCTTCACCCAACAGCTCCGTGACGCCTGTTGGAGGTGGTTGCTGGCTGAGGACCGATGAAATCGTCAACTTGGTGGTACTGGAGCAGTTCCTAGACTGTCTGCCAAAGGGGATAGTGGAGTGGGTCCAGTGCCACCATCCGGCATCACTGAAAGAGGCAGTACAGCTGGTAGAGGACCACTTGGCAGAGTATCTGGGAGCTGGCAATCCTGTTCTCTCTCTCCAGTTCTCTCTCTCTATCCCTCTTTCTCTTCCCCTTCCCCATCCCATACTGTGCCTGTCCCTACCACCCAGCGATGGGGTTCATTGCCCAGAAGCCTGCTCCCCAGACCCGGGGCGGTTCTATTGCCCTGACCCCCTCTTTTCCTGTTTCCATTTCCCGCCAGGTTGGTGAATACGGGGCCGCAGGTGTGGGGGTAAGGTCTGGGCCGGTGTGCTGGTGCTGCGGGGGAACCGGGACACATTCAGGATCAATGCCCGGTGATGGATGTGGGCCATGGGTCCGGATCCCTGAAGCCGCCCCTGATCGAGCAGTGATGTACCGCATACCAGTTAGTACCCAAGGGGGTACATACCAAGCCTTGGTTGATTTGGGTTGTAATCAGACTTCAATTTACCAAAGCTTGGTTCAAGGTGAGACTTTGGGTACAGCACACCAGGTGAAGGTGTCCACATTTAGTCCCCACCTCATCCATCTGCTGATTTTGGTACGAATTGGCCAGTATTTCAGTCATTATTGAGGGAAATGTGTACGGATGGGTCCTGCTATAATATAATTCGGTGTGGGATTTGTGCAGTGCAGGTTGGGGAGGCGGAGCCTGGGCTGTCGACATTAGCTCCATGTCAGGGAAACCCGGAGGAAAGTGAGGGCTCCGCTCTGCCCCGCCCGCCCTCAGGGAAATCCCCATGGGGGATTTCCATCTGGAGCAGACAAGAGACGAGTCTCAGGCACGCCTTTGACCAAGTGAGAGTAATTGATGGTCAACAGCTTCAGCCCGGTGTTGTGCTCTCCTACCTCTACTTTTCAATTATTAAAGACCGATTGTATCCGGTGATGCAGGAAGCCCAAACAAAAGAAAATACAACACAGTTGTTAATTCTGAAAAGCTGCCGGGAAATGGTTTTCCAAGCGGCTCATTATAATCTGATGGTGGGACATTAAGGGCAAGATAAGACACTGAACCTTCTCATGGCCCATTTTTATTGGCCGGGCATTCACGGGGATGTACGCAGGTGGTGTGCTGCATGTCGTGAATGTCAGTTGGTGAATCCACCAGCCACTCCAAAAGTGCCATTGCGCTCTCTTCCATTGATCGAGGTCCCTTTTGAAAGAATAGGAATGGACCTCGTCAGGTCATTTGAATGGACGGCATGGGGGCAGCGCTTTGTATTAGTCTTGGTGGATTATGCAATGCGATATCCTGAAGCAGTGCCCATGCACAACATTTCAGCATGCAGTGTTGCAGAGGGACTCTTTAAAATTATCTCCCGTATTGGGATCCTGAAAGAGATCCTAACTGATCAGGGAACCTTGTTTATGTCATGTAAACTTCATGAACATTATGAAATACTTGGGATTAAGTTGATCTGCACCAGTGTTTACCATCCTCAGATGGAGGGCCGTCGATTTAATCAGACCCTTAAAAATATGGTTTGGAAGTTTGTACATGAAGACATGTGAAATTGGGATAAGTGGCTAGAACCCCTGTTATTTGCAGTACGAGAAGTCCCACAAGCCTCCACGGGGTTTTCCCCCTTTGAATTACTTTACGGCCGCAATCTTCGGGGCATCCTAGATGTTCTGGAGGGACCTTCAGAGAGTAAGAACGTAATTCAATATATTCTGGACCTGAGAGCAAAACTCCACACATTGGGGCAACTAACACAGGAGAATTTGCTCCAGGAACAGGAACAGCAGTCCCGGCTGTATAACAGGGGCACTCAGCTACGGGAATTCTCACAGGGAGATAAGGTCCTCGTGTTATTACCCACATCAAGCTCTAAATTGTTAGCCAAGTGGCAAGGGCCTTTTGAGGTCACACGGCGAGTTGGAGAAGTCGACTATAAGGTAAAATGAATGGATAGAGGTGGATCACTGCAAATTTACCATTTCAATCTCCTAAAACTGTGGAGAGAGGTGGTGCCCGTGGCTTTGCCGACGGTCATCCCAGAGAGGGCTGAGTTACTGTAGGTCTGGAGGTGGAATCAAAAAAAGCCTATCAAAATACCCCAGTTCCCTGTGGAGACCACCTTTCACTGCCACAAGTCAATGAGGTTGCCAGGTTGCAAAAGGAGTTTTCCGACATGTTTTCATCTCTACCCGGTCGTATGAACCTCATAGAACACCCCATTGAGATGACTCCAGGAGTGGTTGTACGTTCCCACCCCTATCTGTTACCAGAACACAAAAGAAAGTGGCCCAGGAAGAACTCACGGCCTTGCTCGATATGGGTGTGATCGAGGAGTTCCACAGTGACTGGGCCAGCCTGGTGGTTTTGGTACCAAAGTCCGACGGGACGATCCGGTTTAGTATAGACTACGGAAAAGTTAATACGGTGTCTAAATTCGACGTGTACCCAATGCCTTGCATTGACAAACTGCTCGATAGGTTAGGTGTGGCTTGCTTTTATTCAACACTGGATTTAACTAAGGGTTAAAAAAAATGCCTTTTTCACTTCGTTTGGCTTTCACCAATTCGTTACCCTTCCGTTCGGTTTGTTTGGGGCCCCGGCTACGTTTCAAAGACTCCTGGACAAAATTCTCTGCCCACACGCTGCATATGCCACTGCCTACCTGGATGATATTATTATTTATAGCAATGATTGTCTGCGGCATATCCAGAATCTGAGGGCCATCCTGAGATCGCTGAGATGGGCGGGACTCACAGCAAATCCGAGGAAGTGTGCAATTGGATGGGTGGAAGTACGGTATCTGGGTTTCCAATTGGGTCATGGACAAGTGCATCCCCAAATTGATAAAACAGCAGCTATTGTGGCTTGTTCGAGACCCAAGACCAAAAAGGAGGTGAGACAGTTCCTGGGGCTGGCTAGCTATTATCATAGGTTTGTACCTAAATATTTGGATGTCACCAGCCCGCTGACTGATCTCACTTAAAAGGGAACACCAAACCCTGTTCAGTGGACGGAGCCGTGCCAACAGGTGTTTACACAAGTGAAAGCTGTACTCTGTGGCGGGCCACTCTTGCACTCCCCTGATTTCTCTCTCCTTTTTTGTTACAGATGGACACGTCGGACAGGGGGTAGGGGGCTGCATTATCCCTGGTAGTGGAGGTGGAGGAGCGCCCCATGCTGTACATTAGTCGGAAGCTCTTGGTGCGAGAGACAAAGTACAGCACGATAGAAAATGAGTGCCTGGCCATCAAATGGGCAGTCCTCACCCTCCGGTACTACCTGCTTGAGAGGACCTTCACCCTCTGTTCAGACCACGCCCCGCTCCTATGGCTCCACCGAATGAAGTATACCAACGCGCAGATCACTCGTTGGTATCTGGCACTTCAGCCCTTTAAATTCAGAGGAGACGGCAGCAGATGAGAGAGATAGTTGTGCTTCAACCGCCTGTGTGTGTTTGTGTGTGTGCAGAGTGTTTTGTTGGAAAGCAACAAGTTAACTTGCAAATAAAGAACTGTTTATTGGAACACAGTACGCCGTCTCCTGCTTCCTCCTTCCCTGGAACTAAGGGATTTGTTACACTCTCTAACTACCTACTATCTGTCCATCCATCCATCCATCCACTCATCCATTTATCTATGTATCTATCTATCTATCTATCTGAGGTGTTGACCAAATTGCAGTCTTAACATTAATAACATTAATTCAGGTGTGCTCATTATCAGAACTGCCTGAAGAATCAAATCAATATAAATCAGACTTTTTTTTATATGTTTCACAACGTATCTGTCTCGTTAAGAACTCTCAAACAATTCTCTTACAAATAACTCTTCCAAAGCAGCACATGGTCAACTCTGCATGAACCCGTGGGACTCTCTCAAAGGAATTACATGCGATTCCTTTCTTTCCAACACCACCATGTCAAGCATCAATCTTTACGAGCTCTTTCAGACTTATGCAAATTGATTTCTCTGTTATATAATTACTTCCCTGATCTTTAATACTTTTGATTGGAGAATATTTAAATGCTTTCTGACTTTGGTTCGACATTCAGGATATAAATAACATCCACCTGGCATCCACCTGAGACCTGTGTTATATTGATTTCATGTTTTAAAGACATCCTTTGAAAAAATCCTTGAGATCTCTCTGGTTGCCTGATATTTTAGTGTTGTTGTTTTTGAGAAGCTCAAATCTTTGTTTTATGCACCTAATGTCTACCTGAGTGGCTAGTTTATTATTTTCATCTCTGTTAAAGTTCTGTCTGACATAGACAGATTTAAAGGTCTTTAATATTTCTGAGATTCTAAAATCTCTGGTCCTCATAGCAGAGCAAAACACAATGCTAGAGTCTCCGACCTTTAATGGCATGAATAATCTAGACATTAGCAAGCATTTAAGTGTTAAAATTACTTGTTCATTTTAAATATGAGTCATGATATTGTAAACAGATTTTTGAAATACTTTCTGGACTTGCAATGGTCATACATTGCATTGTGTGGTCATATTGCTTTCATAAAATAAGCTTTAAACTGTATAATTTATAAGGGTCAAATCACTTTCAGTGAATCAAATTGCAGCTAAATGGGATATCTGAGATAGATATCATCATAATCGCGGTCTTGCTTCCCTCTTTCCATTGTCACAGAGAACATTAGGAATAAAAGATGAGACAATGTGAAGTGCAAACTCAACCCTTGACCTGCAGCCGGAAAGACAGACAGAATGTATGTGTAGATAGATTGATATATAAATAAAAAAAAGCTTCTGTTATTATCAAGACATCATAAAGCTAAACAACTCCACTAACTTCCTAAATGTTTAACTGATTTAATTATGGAGCCAATAACTGTGTTCGCTCAAAGATAAAGTTACTGCAGAAAGATGCTTTTTTTCCAAGTGTTTTTATAATTCAGCATCTGAAACTCAGTGACGTTTGTGTTTCATATGTAGGGCAGTGTAGAGAATACACAGCGAGAGTATCTGGCAACCTAAGACAGCATGTTTTAGATCAATGACCCAATCTCTGCCCCAGCCTCTGTGTCGTGCTATCGGAAAGCTGGCATTAAGAATGAATGGAGTGTGTCCTGATAGTATTAATTAAACAGTGTAGCTATTGAATGTCTGTGGCAGCCATATTAACGGCCTCCTTCTGTAATTAATCACACGGGACGCGGTGTGGCTATGCAACCACAACACCTGTCCTCATGTGCTGGACCTCCATAACACCACGGGACTACAAACAGTGTCCAAAAAAATGAAGAAATGCAGAAATAGGCCACAAGAGCATAAACTCATTCAAAAGTTAATAGAATTGGGTCTTAAAGCGACCGTTCACCCAAGAATGTACACTTATGTACACATTTTTATTATTTATGATTTCTAAATATTTAAAATATATTTATTTGCATATCAATTAAATATTTAAATATTTATTTAAATATTATTTATGATCTAACGTGGAACACAAAAGGAGATCCAGTATTTGGGTTAAACTCATGAAAAAAAAAAAAATGTTACCCCCAAAAATGTCTTATTTTACCCCCAAATCAAAGCAAAATAACATGCAATTTACTGTAGGTACAGTTTTAAATTTAAGCCTCAATTAAATTCAGAATAATAAATACTATCATGATATATAAATACTTTACAAATGAAATGCAAAAATGTTTAATTGAATTTAGAAAAAATCACCCTCATGTATATGATATCTGAGTGAATCTCATAAAAAAAAAAAGAAAAGAAAATTAATATATTAATATATAATTAATATACAAAATACTATAATGATGTATAAATACTTTACAAATAAAAATATATAAATACTGTATATACATATATACATATATATATATATATATATATATATATATATATATATATATATATTTTATTTTTGTATTTTTATTTTTTTTTACATTACAGTAACAAGAAAGATATGTAAAAATTAATGATAAGAGATTAAAAATGTGCTTTATTTAGAAAATAAAGTCAAATTCAAAAACCTTAATGGTCTTACAAATGTGGCTAAATTTTCTTTAAATAAAAAAATATTTTTAATTTGTTATTTTTTTGTTTTGGGTTGAAATGTAATATTTCTTTGTAAAATTCACCCATTTGAACTAGAGGTAGACCGATATACCAATATTTGTTTTTTGGTTTTTTTTTGTTGTTGTTTTTAACTATCGATCATCGGCAAAAATGTTTGCCAATAGTTTTTTCATCATTTCGTAATTTCAAAATAAGAGTCCCAAAAGTGTGTGTTTTGGGGATGTTTATACTTAAAAGTCCAGTGTTATGCACCAAATCTTAATTTTTTGGGGTTATTATTGCGATCTTGGTTGAACAAACTACATCTGGGACTTTTTTCATTATGAACTCTCTCTCTTTGCCCACCACAGTAAAGAAAGAAAAATATATTTTTTGACATATTATAAATTGATTTTAAAAACTATCGGCTGATTAATCTGTTATCGGCATTTCCAAACACCTTAGTTATCGGTATTGGTAAAATCCACTATCTAATTTGAACATGTTCATGCTGCTCTTTTCCATACAATGAAAGTGGATGGTGATCACGGCCATCAAACTCAAAAATTGACAAAAAAGGAGTATAAGAGTATCATAAAAGTAGTCCATATGATTTTTAGCCATACAGTATGATACCTCTGTCAGAAAATAACAAAACTTAAGCTGTTATTCAAAGAAAATCTGTTCCTCTGGTTGATATTAAGGCTTCATTTTCTTTTATTCCTAAAAATATGATTTTAAAGACACTGAAAGGACAGTAACTTTCAACACCTCCCCGATATTACCAAGAGAAAACGGCACACCTCTGGCGTATTTAATTAGAATCACTGAAATTATTACTCAAGCTTGAAATGTATTTTTTATTACTCAATCTGGCAACAGCAGCAGAAAGTGTTATTCAGGAGATTGTGTGGAACTGTGATTATTTGACATAAATCTGGCGCCCCAGAGGGCTCTTACAATATAGCCTTTATAACAAACGTTATTACCTTGTGACATTTATTTATTTAAAAACCTCAGTGTGTCCAGATAAGAGGATTGTCAGGAGAATGAGATTTCTAACAATAATGGCAATTTGCGGAGAAAACATGCTTAATTGTCATAATGCGGGGAAGAAAAAAACGTAGTAGTTCTAAAAATAGGCTTCATGCTCTTAATGAAACACATCATTTTTAGTTTTTATCTTTTGATTTGGGGGTGAAAAATCTTTGTGAGATTCACCCATAAAAATGCTTAGCTAATATAGTCAATAAATGATTCAATAGAGGGAAAACCATTTGAGAATTTACAATGGCTGATATTTCAGAGAGAGCGAGAGAGATTGTGAGATCGGGAGGGGCCGCATGGTCAGATCTATCGCTCTTTTGAGTGTGTGTAGGGTGAGCCAGACATAAATAACAGTCAATTAAATAATTAAATACACTTAATGGCTGCGATCAGCGCACCTCCTAATTATAACCACAGCCGCTATTAACAGATGTCAGCTGTCGGTGCAGAAAAACTAAATTAATGTCAGGCCTGCCTTGCATCACATGCTGTTACCCTGGAGACCAGTGCTTGTCTGGCATATCTGAACGTCATGGTAGGATATCAGAGTTATCAAGAGGTTTAGATGTATATTATCCTGTTTACTGGCCTATGACACTGTATATTTGTGTATACTGTATATTTGTTCACCCTAATGTCATTACAAACCAACCTGGTCTCATAGAATCACATTACTATACCTACAAATGAACACTAGAGGCGCTACAACAACAACAACTTTTATTGACTTTTACACAAAATGTGTAAAACAGCAGATTATCAGTTTATAAACAAGTACTTTTATGACATCTAAACACTTTTACTATAGCGCATGACTCATTTGAACATTTGCATTACACAACTACATTTACAAGCTTGTTTAAGTGTGATCAAATAGTGCGGTAGCTCAACTGATATAGCGTTGCACTTGTGATGTAAAGGACCGGTGGACTCGGTGGGGGTCGTGGTGAGTTGTGCGTGGATGCCGCGGAGAGTAGCATGAAGCCTCCACACACGCTATGTCTCCGCGGTAACACGCTCAACAAGCCACGTGATAAGATGCACGGATTGACGGTCTCAGACGCAGAGGCAACTGTGATTCGTCCTCTGCCACCCAGACTGAGGCGACTCACTTCGCCACCACGAGGACTTAGAGTGCATTGGGAATTGAGAGAACATTTAATTTACTTTTAGCGCCACACGGTGGACGTTTCACCTCGGAACTGCAGCGTTACGTGTAATAAACCATGTAATATAATTCTGCAAATATGTCGCGTAATGTTCAACATATATGAAGATAATATGCAGAATGATCAAGCTGCTAGTTTACATGCAATGAAAGTACAGTAGACAGTGGCTGTAAAGCTCCAAAAAGAGCAAAAAAGCATTTTAATAGTAGTCCGTACTAGGTGCAGCCACCAGAATATAAAGGTAACAGAAAATATATTCCCTTCACTAAAGCTTTCATATGCTATCTCATATTATCAAAATATTTAGACAAATTTTATGGTGCTTTTATGGCATTTTTTTTTTTTTTTTTTAATTTTATGAGCTTTTTCAGCCCCTGATCACTGTATGCATTCATTATGGCAAAGAGCAGTGTGAATATTCTGCCTAATATTAGGGCTGAAAAATAAATCTCTTTATTTTTCAGCCTATTGGCGATATTCGATATATATCTCGATAATTATGTATTTGCTCTGAAATGGCTCAAAGAGTTTAAATCGGAGGAACTATAATTTCACCCAAACTATCAAGCCATTGTATTAAAGTAGATTTAATTTATTAAAGGCATTAAATAAAAATCTATTTAAAAATAACAAAGTAATGTTTCCTCAAAGTTTTTCACTAAATTAACACAAGGGAGAATGTGATCTAATATGATATGCACATTTATATTTATTTTAAATTCAATGATACATAGTAGCTTAATAAAAAGCATTATTTGCCTTATTTAATTTAACATTTTTTGTGAATGAACAAGGTGGAGCTTTTATTTTGACATGAAAAGAGTTGTCACAGTGTTCCACATCATCAAACGATTTCATCTCCTCCTTTTCTGTTATATAGGTGCATCTCAATAAATTAGAATGTCGTGGAAAAGTTCATTTATTTCAGTAATTCAACTCAAATTGTGAAACTCGTGTATTAAATAAATTCAATGCACACAGACAGAAGTAGTTTAAGTCTTTGGTTCTTTTAATTGTGATGATTTTGGCTCACATTTAACAAAAACCCACCAATTCACTATCTCAAATTAGAATACATCATAAGACCAATAAAAAAAAAAAACATTTTTAGTGAATTGTTGGCCTTCTGGAAAGTATGTTCATTTACTGTATATGTACTCAATACTTGGTAGGGGCTCCTTTTGCTTTAATTACTGCCTCAATTCGGCGTGGCATGGAGGTGATCAGTTTGTGGCACTGCTGAGGTGGTATGGAAGCCCAGGTTTCTTTGACAGTGGCCTTCAGCTCATCTGCATTTTTTGGTCTCTTGTTTCTCATTTTCCTCTTGACAATACCCCATAGATTCTCTATGGGGTTCAGGTCTGGTGAGTTTGCTGGCCAGTCAAGCACACCAACACCATGGTCATTTAACCAACTTTTGGTGCTTTTGGCAGTGTGGGCAGGTGCCAAATCCTGCTGGAAAATGAAATCAGCATCTTTAAAAAGCTGGTCAGCAGAAGGAAGCATGAAGTGCTCCAAAATTTCTTGGTAAACGGGTGCAGTGACTTTGGTTTTCAAAAAACACAATGGACCAACACCAGCAGATAACATTGCACCCCAAATCATCACAGACTGTGGAAACTTAACACTGGACTTCAAGCAACTTGGGCTATGAGCTTCTCCACCCTTCCTCCAGACTCTAGGACCTTGGTTTCCAAATGAAATACAAAACTTGCTCTCATCTGAAAAGAGGACTTTGGACCACTGGGCAACAGTCCAGTTCTTCTTCTCCTTAGCCCAGGTAAGACGCCTCTGACGTTGTCTGTGGTTCAGGAGTGGCTTAACGAGAGGAATACGACAACTGTAGCCAAATTCCTTGACACGTCTGTGTGTGGTGGCTCTTGATGCCTTGACCCCAGCCTCAGTCCATTCCTTGTGAAGTTCTCCCAAATTCTTGAATCGATTTTGCTTGACAATCCTCATAAGGCTGCGGTTCTCTCGGTTGGTTGTGCATCTTTTTCTTCCACACTTTTTCCTTCCACTCAACTTTCTGTTAACATGCTTGGATACAGCACTCTGTGAACAGCCAGCTTCTTTGGCAATGAATGTTTGTGGCTTACCCTCCTTGTGAAGGGTGTCAATGATTGTCGTCTGGACAACTGTCAGATCAGCAGTCTTCCCCATGATTGTGTAGCCTAGTGAACCAAACTGAGAGACCATTTTGAAGGCTCAGGAAACCTTTGCAGGTGTTTTGAGTTGATTAGCTGATTGGCATGTCACCATATTCTAATTTTTTGAGATAGTGAATTGGTGGGTTTTTGTTAAATGTGAGCTAAAATCATCACAGTTAAAAGAACCAAAGAGTTAAACTACTTCAGTCTGTGTGCATTGAATTAATTTAATACACGAGTTTCACAATTTGAGTTGAATTACTGAAATAAATGAACTTTTCCACGACATTCTAATTTATTGAGATGCACCTGTACTGTGCCAGCTTTGTAGATTTGTATAAGATATAATAGATATAATCTTGCTGTCAAACATATCACCTTTGTTTGGACTGACATAATTTCATTTATCAGGATGCCTATGAGGTACCAATGTATTATTTGCCATTTTCTACTGGAATACTTGATAACATGATATCCAACACACCTAGAAAATGTTTTAAATCACACTCCGTTACCCTACTCTTGGAATCCTTATTTTGAAACCATTCTTTAAAATGAACCATCCACAAGAACCAATCCGTTAAAATGAATCGCTGTTTCAGGGAGAAACATTCTTGAAGTTTCCACTGTGCAAATGGGCCAAGTTATTTGTAGTTAGTAGAAAGAAAGGTACTAGTGAGTTGGCAGCTATGCACAATAGCAATGAAATCCGTCTGGATAATCTGCCACTCAGCAAGCTGGTAAATGGAAGCCCTGCTCACAAATTAAAGCTCAGATTCAGTAATGGAGGGAAGCGAAAACAAGGTTTGGTGCCACACAGGTCGACAAAAGCATTAATAATGCAAAGCACAAATACTGATAAAAATAGAACTGTTTTTCCTGTGAGCACTCTCTCTCCCAAATACAGAGAGAAGGCACTTTTGCAAGGCAATTCCAAAAACATAATCAGCTAAAATCTATAAAATATAATTGATGATAGCACACAAGTCGAGAGTAATTTCAATTCTAAAAATACATGGATGTTTCTTCAACACCTAGCTACATGCTAAAACATGTTAGAAACAGGCTAGCAACACCTAGATACATGTTAAAACATGCTAACAATGCCTTGCAACATGCTAAACATGCTAACAATGCCTAGCAACACCTAGATACGTTAAAACATGCTAACAATGCCTTGCAACATGCTAAAACATGCTAACAATGCCTAGCAACACCTAGATACATGTTAAAACATGCTAACAATGCCTTGCTACATGCTAAAACATGTTAGAAACATGCTAGCAACACATAGAGACATGTTAAAACATGCTAACAATGCCTTGCAACATGCTAAAACATGCTAACAATGCCTAGCAACACCTAGATTCATGTTAAAACATGCTAACAATGCCTTGCTACATGCTAAAACATGTTAGAAACATGCTAGCAACACATAGAGACATGTTAAAACATGCTAACAATGCCTTGCAACATGCTAAAACATGCTAACAATGCCTAGCAACACCTAGATACATGTTAAAACATGCTAACAATGCCTTGCAACATGCTAAAACATGCTAACAATGCCTAGCAACACCTAGATACATGTTAAAACATGCTAACAATGCCTTGCAACATGCTAAAACATGCTAACAATGCCTAGCAACACCTAGATACATGTTAAAACATGCTAACAATGCCTTGCAACATGCTAAAACATGCTAACAATGCCTAGCAACATCTAGATACATGTTAAAACATGCTAACAATGCCTTGCTACATGCTAAAACATGCTAGCAATGCCTAGCAACACCTAGATACATGTTAAAACATGCTAACAATGCCTTGCAACACCTAGATACATGTTAAAACACGCTAACAATGCCTAGCACACTTAGCTTCATGCTAAACATGCTAGAAACATGCTAGCAACCCTTAGCTACATGCATAAACATGTTAGCAACATGCTAGCAACACCAAGCAACATGCTAAACATGCTAGCAATGCCTAGCTACATACTTAAACATGCTAACAATGACTAGCATCATGCTAGCAACACCTAGCTTCATGCTTAACATGCTAGCAACATCTATCAGTAAAACTCCAAGCTTTTAAACTTTTTTTAAACATTCAGACAAGGCTTTTTCAGGCCAACATAATGTTTGTCTACAAACTTTTCAGTCTAGTTTATTTTGTTCTTTGAATGGCATATCAAAGTGGACTTGGAAACTTTTAACCAGGCATTCATTGTTTATTTTTTGGTACTTTTCGAATGCCTTTTATGAATACAGTTGATTTGACTGTTTTAGCCTTGTCCCAGGCCCAGACTTTAATGTTAAATAATAAAAATCCACTATGAAAACACAAATGATTACATGTTTAACCCTTAAAAGTGAGTTTCTCCTGTACTGATGGATCCCCCAGTGTGACTTCTTTTATACGTGCTGTATTAAAAATAAAAATGTCAACATACTCTTCACAGTAGATGCACTGGAGGACAGAGTATATATTATGCAATTATCTAATCAGCCAATCGTGTGGCAGCAGTGCAGTGCATAAAATCAAGCACATAAAAATGTTTGTAACATAAAAAAAGAAAGATATTGCAATGTTGAAAAGACTATCTGAGCAGCTGATTCATTATGAAAACCGTTTTAGTCCCTTTTTGCTGATAAACAGCAGCACGAATGCAGATCACACCGGTTTGATCGTTCACCTCTGAGCCCAGCCTAGTGTAATCAAACCAGTTTGATCGTACACCTCTGAGCCCAGCCTAGTGTAATCACACTGGTTTGATCGTACACCTCTGAGCCCAGCCTAGTGTAATCACACCGGATTGATCGTACACCTCTGAGCCCAGCCTAGTGTAATCACACCGGTTTGATCTTACATGCAAAAGGGTTAAAGCTATATAATCTAAACAAAGAATGAAATAAACTATTTTGATATTTATTGAGAAAAAATTATTTCTATAATTTTTTTCAACAAAAAAATAAAAAATAAAATAAATACCACTGTCCCACATTTGTGGCATCATTTCCACCACACCAATTTTAACCCTAATTAAGTTTTGTCAAAAGTTAGTGTAATTTTTTTTTTCTCCACAATTTGGCATGCCCAGTTCCTAAGTCCTCGTGGTGGCGTGGTGGTGTAGTGACTCGCCTCAATCCGGGTGGTGGAGGATGAATCTCAGTTGCCTCCACGTCTGAGACCGTCAATCCGCGCATCTTATCACGTGGCTTGTTGAGCACGTTATCGCGGAGACCTATCGCGTGTGGAGGCTTCACGCTATTCTCTGCGGCATCCACGCACAACTCACCACACGCCCCTCCGAGAGCGAGAACCACATTATAGTGACCACGAGGAGGTTACCCCATGTGACTCTACCCTCCCTAGCAACCGGGCCAATTTGGTTGCTTAGGAGACCTGGCTGGAGTCACTCAGCACGCCCTGGATTTGAACTCGTGACTCCAGGTGTGGTAGTCAGCATCTTTACTTGCTGTCCAGGCCCCCAAAAGTTAGTGTACTTGTTAACCAAGTGGACAAAAGTGTCAGTTAAGAGCATGCTTGAGATGAAATATATAAAATAAATAAAAGGGAAATATCAAATATTTGTATCGGGCGTAATTTCCAATCAAGACGTAATTTTGTCAAATTACGTGAAAATGTGAAAATATTATTAATTTTGTTAATTAAGGATACATAAAATGTTATCTATGAAATTTGCCTATGCAAGAATGTATTTTTTTTTTGCATAAATCTCCTGGGATGCATGTACATACACTGTTGGAAATTGTTAGTGAATAAATAAAAAAATAGTGAGAGTGTAAAAATGTTTAACGAGATTTCAGCGTGCTAAAAGTGCCCGAAGTTGAAGAAACACTCACCTATGATTCATTCAGTGCTTGAAAGTTTCAGCAAATAATAATTTAATAATAACCCTGACATCTATTTGATGTATGTGATTGGAAGGCATATTTTTAGGTTGTTCACTCATCTGCAATACATCTATAAGATGTTTCCTCTTGGATGTCAATAAGACATTCAGCAGATGTCTTTGAGACGTTTATGATTTAAAATGCTTGTTAATCTGATGTTTTTAAGATGTTTAGCAGATGTTAAATAGAATGCAATGCTTTCCAGATGAAAAGATCTAAAACAGACATCTCGGAGATGTACGTGTGCTATTTGGGGAATTTTTTTTATTTCTTTACCCAATATTATTATGTGATGCATTTGGGTTGACAGAGCAAAAATAAAAAATAAAAAGACAAAAAAATTAGTGAAAGGAAAGAAACAGTGGCACATCAAGATAAGTGAGTTCTCGTATTGATAGAAAGAGAGAGCCGAGTGTCTGAGACATGCGCTAGATAAAGAGAAACATTACATAAAGAAAGCAACTCTCACTCGAGCTCTAAAGCTTGTCACGCTTCTAATCAAATGTCAGGGGTGGGGGATAAACCGGCAAATGGTGAGTCTGAAATCCAATCACAAGCTTTTCCCGAGGCTCTAATGTGATTTGGAGACTAATGGAGAGGCCTCCTCCGCATCGAGACCCCCACGAGGGCACGGAAACGAGGTGGCGGTCCACATTAGGGGTGACCCGCTGAGCACTGGGTGACGATTCTAAAAGCCGTCTAAACGCTGGTTAGGAGCAAGCAGGATGTTAATAGAGTCTCAGTGGCGTTAGAGAACTGAAGTGGTTTAAAAACAGGAAGCCCTAATTACCAGGTGACGGCAGTGACTGGAAAAAAACTAAACTTAAAGAGCGGGGTGAGGAACGGAGAGGCACTTCACAGTCTTAGGAGAGGGAGGGTGCGAGATGAGAAGGAAAAGAGAATGAAAAAGGGCGGCTAATTAACTGACCGTTCTGCCTCAGTTCTTTTGCACCATCCGTTTACCACGCTGCCAGTGACGTTTGACTTATCACGGTGGATGCTAGAGAACAGAAGGAAGAGCAAGAAATTTAAAGCAACAGTTCACCCAAAAATGAAAATGATGTCATCATTTACTCACCTTGATTTTGTTCCTAATACATACGACTTTCTTTCTTTCTTGGAACACAAATGGAGATGTTAGGCATAATGGTAGTCTTAGGCGACACTCACACTCTACACAAATTTGCGTCCATCCGTGCTGTTTTTTTAATTATTTTTCGATGTAAACATGCGCTAGATGGGCATCTTTGATCGTTGTGTCTCGCACAGGGGCGCCAAATTTTTTTGACATTGTGTCTATTTAAAAAGAACTTCAACTTTTGAAAATCTGTTCCATTTGTTCTGTTCTATCATTGCATGATTTTTCTATACAATGAAAGCGAATGGTGACTGAGGGTGTCATTCTGTCTAACATCTCCTTTTGTGTTCCACAGAGGAAAGAGATTCATACAAGTGCGGAACAACTTGAGGGTGAGTGACCGGTCTCTGTGACAGCTCTAGACTCTGCAAATAGCTAACAAAAATGTTTCCGAGAGCCGCGGACAATGACGCCTTCTGCCCGTCAATCTTTTTTGCGCGTTCTCCAAGTATTGTAGTTGCATAGAATTATCGAGGCTTAATGCCATTTTTATGCCATGTTGTTCATAACAGTTGTCAGTTGAGGGCGCTATTCTGCTTATCGCTCTCAATAAAGCTCATTGGGTATCTTTGGAGTGTGGAGTTTTGGGAAAACGGGGTGTGGCTAATCCAACGGCTCAGCTTGAAAGCTTGTGGAAATTCTAGAATGGCTAAAATCGCTTACAGCACCTTTAACTAACTAACTAGCATTTCTTGCTGGTGTCCAAATTTTCACAGTCTTTAAACGAAAATGTCCTTCAAATTTGGTCAATATTTCATCATGTCATTTTCATTAATTTAAGCCTGACTAAAATGGTAAATACTTTTAGTCGACAGAAATAACATTTTAGTTATAATAGGTGTGACAGAAATGACAAAAACCTGTATCAAACAGTAACAGGCCAAACTTTAACCAAATATTCAAGTATTTAAAAAAATCTGTAACTACTTAAAAATATTTAAATATGTAACAAATATATTAAAGATTATTATGTTTAATATGTAAGTATAAACAACATGAGAAAACCTGAGCTTCTGAAATATACAATATAATGAATATACTGAAGTATTAGCAACTTTTTAAAAGTTACTCTGTTGTGAATTCCACACGTTTAGACAGTTTAGACATATTTAGAAGATATTGCGTTAAATGTGGCACATTTTTAAGGAAACAGCGTATTCGCAATGCAAGTTAAACATCCTGATGTGTAGCTTAGTTCAAGTTCATTGGATTTACTGTCTGTGTAATGCGATGTTTATGTTGTTGGTATAGCTGATTAATGTCACATATATAGGATGCGTTTGAGTGAGGTAATTAACCCGTTAGTGAAGTTTAATTGTAGATCAAGCGGGGAAATCCTTAAAATACTTTGGATTGGATTATTTGAATCACTGAAAAAAATTACTAGTAAGATTTACTTAATTTTAATTTTGCAAGTTTTTGCACATGGTGTTTCTAAGAAAATCGTCACTGTATAAAATTAAGAAAAATCTACTTAACTTCATGACATAATATAGATTAAAGTGAGTGAGTAAATTTAACTTAAACATTTCAGTAAATACAGTAACTTACTTACAAATATGATATACATGGTACTTAAATAAACTAACATTTTTAGTAAAATTTTAATGAACATAATATTACAGCATGTCACGTTATGAAATCATGCATTATTGGTGATAGAAACAAGATCCAGAGATGCGCACGCTGAACTAAATACTTGGTGCACAAAACACGACGGTGACAATCAACAGATAATTTTTTTAATCATGAACGGGTAATTTTGAGTAGAAAATTAACTTCAGACTGCACAAGAAGTTACCAAATGCAACAATAAAATCAACAATAAAAATGGTGTAAATTGCAAACAGTGGAACCATGCAAGTTCATAAATTATTCACGCTCGGTGCATGCTCAAAACACCAGCTTTGAAAAGTAAATAATACATATTTTATTTACCAGTGAAATTTACTCAAATTAGCAAATAAATCTGACAAGGTTTTCTACTTTAGGACTGATACATGATGCATTTTAAAAATAACAAACAATCATAAATAATATTTACTTATAAGCTAGAGCATTACTTTTTACACATTTAAATGCAGAATTTACTTAATATTTTTAAGTTCACTCTTAAACTAACTTATTCAATGTAGAAATTACTAAATTTTTTCTGTTATATTTTCTTCACCAAAACCAAGTTTTAGTAGTGTAGAATAAATGTACACATATATAAATAAATAAATTATAGCATTAGCTTTTTTTTTTTTTTTAATCAAAAACACTTTGTCCACTTTTCGTCAGTCATTTCGGTGACACGGATAAACACGCTGGTCCTCAAGTTAGCGCAGCACCAAACCAGCACTAACCAAAAAAAAAAAAAAAAAGCTTTCCTTCAATCGAGAGCTGTACAAGATGGGCTAAAGTTGTCTACCACTGCGTCTTTATGTTGAATCTCATGTTTTGCTCCTGTCGGTCCCAGAGGACTGTGGTTGTAATCTTGTGAAACATCAGTCTCTTTAGAGAGCAGCACAGAGGCGTACAAGCGCTTCGTGGTCTCTGGTAACACTAAACATGTTTCCAGTCATTCATCATTGTAGCTCTGATGAAAGGCCTTGAGCTGATGATATGACACATGCACACGACGACACTACAGGCCAACGACTCTCCTGTCAATCAAAAACTCTCTATACAGGCCTACTGTCTGACCGGCAGTGAGTCGACTCTTAAGGGATAGTTCACCCTCATGTTGATTTAAACCTGTATGACTTTGGTTTTTCTCTGGAACACAAAAGGTGATCTTAGGAATAATGACAGCCTCAGTCACTGTGAAAAATAATGAGCTTGTTGTTTGGAGGGCAGCTTGGGAGTTGATGATGGCAAAACAAGAAGGTCAAAATGACACTTTTGTCTACATTTGGTCATTAATAATGACCTCATTGACCTGTTCAAGGGTGTGGTCATCTCTTCACTCAAGCTAGCAGGCTAATGTTCGACAGATGAAAGCAAATTAAAGTTCATTTTCAAGACTCGAAAAACAACTAATAACATAAAAACAACCTCAAATGAATTTTATTTTTATATTTTGATACACAATATGTTATAAAATCGGAAACTTTTACAATCCACCTTCATTAAACATGAAATGCCACTAGATGGCCCTGAAAAATGTTTTGAAGAAAAACATATTTACGTAAATTTTGAGTAAACGTATTAGCTGTGGTCACCCTAAAATACTCCAACAAAAATAAAACATTAACTAAACTTTAGCTAGAATAAAAAATAAATAAATAAATAAAAATACAATCGTAGGCCACGCCCACATTAATACATTTTCGTTTGAATTCGCTACGTTTACGCTTCTCATCCACACTAGAACAGTGTTTACCTCAACTGTAAACGAAGCATTTCGAAAACGCTCTCCATTACCGCATACATCGGAGAACGATGAAGCTATAAAACGGAGCTTTCACACAAAACCAAATTAGTGTGAATTAGACCGGACGTAGCCATAGAGTGAAAGAAACAAAAACTAAACTAAATTGGAAAGACAAATTCAAAATAAAACTGAAATAAAAAACAAACTTAATAATTAAAATCTAAGTCAAACGGTCGATTAGTTCTGCCATTAGTCTGTGAACTAATTGTGGAAAACCTAACTTCAGTTGCGCTTCTATGATGCAAAAATATATACACAATGAAATTAAAAAAAGTTACACAACGAATGTGTCTTCATGATCAATGATTGCTTTCACTTCCGAGTACTCGTGCCCATCCCTACAGAAAACCCATGGTTACTGGAAACTACATCAGTCTGTAATCAGTTTCCATTAAGCATGCGACCCATTTGTCCGTTCAGTGCTGGGAAAAAGCATTAAGGTCATTAGGGAATTGTGGACGAAACAATATTCAATGGCTAACCACCTTTGGTCAAAAATGTAGCTTATATTACAGCATTGTTGAATTCTTGAGTTTGATTGGTTGAAAGACATTTCAAGGTGTTGATTTTGCAATGAGTTTGTTTAATCAGCTTAAAATAATTTTATTGAAAAAATCTGACAAAGCAAGAAAATCATGTTTTCATGAGATTTGAAATAATCAAGTTATTCTCTGTTGTTGATGTCAAACTGTGAAGAGGCATGTGCAGAACAAGTGCATACATTGGATAAGCCGGTAAGAACGCCGGTAAAGGTGTTTACATGCAATGCAAATTCGAGGTAATGGGTGGCGATCGGTTTATTCTTATGTCGTTTATGATATTACACCGATAAACAAAAGCCGTTTAATGCGTTTGCTTACCCACACACACTGTCGGCTTTTTATGCACAATTGGTGTAATAAAACGCATGTACTCGTGCTTATTTTTTCAGAATTGTTTCAAATTATCCAAGTTAATAGAATTTTAGAGAGCCATACACCTCGCCAGAGATTGAAAAGAAAATGACAATGAATTTCGATTTTTTCCAAAAAGTATTGAAAATTAATACACACCGATCCCACTTATTTTCTTTTCAGTAACAAGTACTATAAAGACAAAAATCATCCAAAATTGATACCAAAACCCCCCAAAAATAGAATTTTCTAAAATTTTCAAGGATAAAAATTTGGTAATTAATGCCATTTATCATTATACGTAGAAGTCATCATCAATGAGCACATTTTTATACCAATTATTTTTAATAAGCCTGCAACATGTCGTGTGTGGTCATGTAAATGCCATATAAAAGGTTTTCCTTTATCTGGGAAAGCTCTTAAATGGTTTAAGCAAAACTAGGGATGCACCAATGTATTGGCCGCTGATATTTATCGGCCAATAAATGACCAAATTAAAACCATCCGCAAATCGGTTTAAGCATGAAAACTTCGATGTTAAAAACCAATGGTTCATTTATAATTAATTATCATCAAACTTTGTAAAAACTCTTTGAATTCAAATGCAAAATCTATAAAATAATGATGGATGCCACAGAATGGAAAAAGGGTTGGCACGCCAAAGAACGTAATATTTTCTTCTCACATTAATATGGAAAAACCATCGTTACGTGACACTTGTGAAAGCAGCACTTACCTATAAATGATGAGGTAAAAGCATCCAAACATTTTGAAAACAGCAAACTTTGACTTCTGAGACATTGGTATGGTATCCATTATGTCTGCACTATTGACTGAGTTAAGATTGAAATCACAATATGGTCTTGCGCGATTACAAAAGCTTGAAAGGCTGTGTTTAAAAATCGACTGCAAACAGTGCTTCAATCAGCATTGTGTAGGAAAGTGGCGCCCTCTAGCGGTCTGGACGGCATTTTCCATTATTCATTACACCACAATAGAACTTGTTAAAAGGTCGTTTTGTTCCTTTGGTTACTTTTTATTTTTAATTGATGTGGTGGACATTTCCGTTGAATTGCCCAACATAATATGAATTTGTGATGTTCTGTTATATACAGTATAAACATGTAAAATGTGAGTTCTGTGTTTTTGAAGTGCAAAAATGTTTTAGAAGTCTAAAATAATATTTTTTTTATTTATTTATTTTTTTGCATCAAGCATCATGTTATGATATTTAGTAATTTTTCAATATTTTATTATCTTTGTATCTTTTATTTATCTTTCATTGTGGCTCTCTTTAAAATTTTGGCCTGTCATGTGTTCAACAGATCCAATTCATGTTCAATGGAAATTACTCATTGTTAGAACAAAAGCTTTTGTACCTCTTTGTATGTTTTTAAAACACAATTCCTGAGCAAAACAGTGATCTGATGACAAAATAAGGTGGCAAAATATCGGTATTGGCACTGGTGTCAGCCAATAATTATTTGCTACATTTTCATATTGGTGCATCCCTAAGCAAAACAGATTAAACGAACAGATTTCGTGTTGTATGTAAGCACCTTTTCCAGCGTTCTTATCGAATGAACCTCAGTGGCTTTTCCTGATTTCTCTAAACTAATTATGACCCTTCCACCCACCCAAATTAGATTAGCGTGAGGGATTAAAAATGAATGGGGATATCCAGTCGGCTGAAACAGCGAGATGGCAAGCAGCGGGCAAAAGCAATTAGGAGAAACCATAGCCATGCACCAATGAGGCCAGAGGGATGCTTGATAACTGGTTGTGGGTTTCAAGCCCGGGTCTGAAGTTACACAATGATTCTGGGTTAGCCACGGCTCCACTTGGGAAGGCCCACTCACTTTTGGCCCATCGGTTGATTTCTTCCAATCGTTCCGCCAAAGCAGAGATAAAGTTCCTGCCATTTTAAGGACTCGTGAGGAGCCGTCTTCAGTCCCACACAATCTTGTGTTGCTGTTTTTTCCCGTTGGATGACTTCTTGACTGTAATGGCAGCTATTCAGGGGCGTGTGGTGAGTGGACGAGTGAGAGCAATTAAGAAGATGAGGTTGTGTTATCAGATACCAGCCAGTATATATAGACACCAACTCCAGACAGGCCTGAATTACACCTACAGAATAATGCATGCTGCCAAAGACTGCAATGGAGAGATGCAAGAAAGACTACGCTTTATAGATGGACCCCTAAGCTGAAATGACATTTGGAATAGTTGTGTGGCTTCTTTCCAACTTAAACAGTGAGTGGTAAAACAAAAGTAATACAAGCTTGAAAGGACATTCCGAGTTATTTTCAACCTAGTGTCCATGTAATGCATGTTTGGCAAGCGGTTGATGACTACAAACAATAACAAAATATTTTGACTTGTTCCTAAGTGTTTACAATACATTTGCAGTTATAATAGCAGCTTAAATACAAATAAATGCCCAATATATACGCAAATATGTTAGTATCGAACATTAAAAAGCTTAACAATTAAAGGTCATAACTGTCGTAACTGATTTTAATTAATTTCATAACTAGCTAAATATTTAATTGGGTCATTGACAATGTTGTCTTAGGTGATAAAAATGTATCAGTGTATGCAACGCATAGGGGCACCATGTAAAGAAGGGCACCAATGAAGGTGTCGTACACATCCTCGAAAATGGGTAGTTGCGCATCTGCAAGGGATGTGCCATAACTATGCATAAATCATAGTGTTTATGGTTTGCATTGGTTAACCTGGAATATTCCTCTGATTGAGCCAACCAGCCATCTATTGATATTGTTCTTGCACCAGAAACACACCAGAATCACTTCAAGAAAAAACCTATAACAACAATCATTGTCAAGCATCAGGTCACAGACCCAAAACCACAAAATGTACAGTAGATGGCATTTGTGAAGCACAGGGGTCATGAACTTGATGTAAACCAGATGTCCAGATTAAAGTAATTAGCTTCACAAAACAATCAATGATGCGTCCTACACAACACACATTACACTTAACCTGTGCTGACATATGCAGCACGTGCACTCGTGCATGGACGATTCGCAAAAGATAATACACACATGCTTTAACAATGTTACAACTGTTCTGAATTTCATTCATTTATACCATTAAACAGTAAGCAGATGTTATGATTAATTAACTAACGAATGGATTACTGCAAAAACGAAATGACTGATCATCTCTTTTCACATAATAAGCATGATGGCTATATAGAGTTTAAAGCTAGTTATAGTGGAATAAACATTATTTTACATGAATGAAAACGAGCTTTTTTTGCGACAATAAAAAGAATTGCAATTGTTCAGATAAACAAACTCACATTGAGTGATGCTTACACTTGACGCAGAATAAAATGTGACTAATATTAGACACTTTATACTATATTTACTATTATATTACTTTTAACATTTACATCATGTTATATTATATTTAGAGCTGTCTGAATTAACGCGCTAACGCATAGGATTAATTAAAAAAGTTTAATGCATTAATATTTCTTAATCACGATTAATGCATTTACAGTTAATACAGCATAAACACTGATGTGAAGGGCGGAACCTTTGTAAAGTGTCCGCCCGGAGTCATTACACTGACGCACACACCAAAAAAACATTTATCTACTGAATCCCGTCTGGCTAAGCGGGAACGTGATTCTGGTCGAGCGAAAACTAGAGTGAACATCGGCAGGGCATTTGATTCCTGGAGGGACCTTCGTTCAGTTTTGGGGATCAAAACCGACCCTGAATTGCCGTTCTTCTTATTGGACAGGTAAACTTACAGAACTGCAAAGCATGTGAAATATAGTGCCATAAGGATTGATCTGTGTCATTTTAGCTAACTTGATCCTGCCTGCTAACACCGACGAATTGCAAGCTACCTTGCTTCATAACTTTCAAATAATTTCAACGATCTTCTCTTTATACTATAAGTCAGGTATGGTGATTCACAGTAACTGACATAATGTTAATCTGTAATTATTCAGCAAGGTAAACTACAATAACACATGAAATGAATGCTAGACAATGTTTAAGATAATGCAAAAAGCTCCATTCATTAGTGTAACGTAACTTGGTTATACAGAAAATATAAACAATCTATTATTATAAAACAATAGCGCATCGATATATCAACATGACAGTTGTGATGGAATCACATCAATACTGAATTGTGTCAACATATTTATAATGTACAGTCTATTTTATAAACAGCTACTGTCATCATCCACCAAATTTAGCTAACAGCTATTGATAAAGCTGGCTAGCTAGCTAACACCGACATAGGCTATCGTATAAATGCAGTCAATGTATCATGCAAAGAAAAGTGATTACTTCAAACTACAGTCTCGCATAGTCAGACCTATATACACACTTTATATGAGCCCTGTTCCAGCACTGGAGAGTCAAATATAATATACAGTCTCAAAGTTTGTAGTAAAACAATCATAACTGTGTAATTTTAATTATGATACCTCATCTGTCAGCATGATGGCGGTGAATCACATTCAGTCTCTTTGTATGTTATGTCATTGTTTTGGTTGATGCTCGCATCCCTATGGAGTGTGTGCACGAGGAACAGGCTGCAGTTCACTTAACGGCCACAGGTGTCACTAATAACAAGGGTTTCTGAATCTTACATGCTGCACCTTTAAGTCGTAGTTTTTACGGTCGTTTTAGGGTTTAAGGCGTTATGTCGACATGGCAACCAAGTTGTAATGTGGTTAGTGATTTTATCACACTTAAGTCATATTAACATACACTATATTGCCAAAAGTATTCGCTCATCTGCCTTTAGACGCATATGAACTTAAGTGACATCCCATTCTTAATCCATAGGGTTTAATATGACGTCAGCCCACCCTTTGCAGCTATAACAGCTTCAACTCTTCTGGGAAGGCTTTCCACAAGGTTTAGGAGTGTGTTTATGGGAATTTTTGACCATTCTTCCAGAAGCGCATTTGTGAGGTCAGACACTGATGTTGGACGAGAAGGCCTGGCTCGCAGTCTTCACTCTAATTCGCTCTAAAGGTGCTCTATCGGGTTGAGGTCAGGACTCTGTGCAGGCCAGTCAAGTTCTTCCACACCAAACTCACTCATCCATGTCTTTATGGACCTTGCTTTGTGCACTGGTGCACAGTCATGTTGGAACAGGAAGGGGGCATCCCCAAACTGTTCCCACAAAGTTGGGAGCATGGAATTGTCCAAAATCTCTTGGTATGCTGAAGCATTCAGAGTTCCTTTCACTGGAACTAAGGGGCCAAGCCCAGCTCCTGAAAAACAACCCCACACCATAATCCCCCCTCCACCAAACTTCACAGTTGGCACAATGCAGTCAGACAAGTACCGTTCTCCTGGCAACCGCCAAACCCAGACTCGTCCATCAGATTGCCAGATGGAGAAGCGTGATTCGTCACTCCAGAGAACGCGTCTCCACTGCTCTAGAGTCCAGTGGCGGTGTGCTTTACACCACTGCATCCGACGCTTTGCATTGCACTTGGTGATGTATGGCTTGGATGCAGCTGCTCGGCCATGGAAACCCATTCCATGAAGCTCTCTACGCACTGCTCTTGAACTTTGAACTTTGGAGGTCTGTAGCGATTGACTCTGCAGAAAGTTGGCGACCTCTGCGCACTATGCGCCTCAGCATCCGCTGACCCCGCTCTGTCATTTTACATGGCCTACCACTTCGTGGCTGAGTTGCTGTCATTCCCAATCGCTTCCACTTTGTTATAATACCACTGACAGTTGACTGTGGAATATTTAGTAGCGAGGAAATTTCACGACTGGACTTGTTGCACAGGTGGCATCCTATCACAGTACCACGCTGGAATTCACTGAGCTCCTGAGAGCGGCCCATTCTTTCACAAATGTTTGTAGAAGCAGTCTGCATGCCTAGGTGCTTCATTTTATACACCTGTGGCCATGGAAGTGATTGGAACACCTGAATTCAATTATTGGGACGGGTGAGCGAATACTTTTGGCAATATAGTGTATATATTGTTTACGTCTTGTTTCTATACTTTTGAAACAGTGAGTGTTTTAACATTTACGTATTGGCTCCATTCATTTTCATTGTAAGTGTTTCAATGCAACACAGATTTTTGCTTTTATAAAGAAAAGGAGGGATGAGTCTAAATGTATTTTTGCCACATACAGTATGCTGTCGATTGAGCTTAACTTGTAATAAGCACAGAATATGCTAAGATCCAGCGTTATTGGGAAACCACCATATCACCTGGATCAATTCTTACTGACCTGACAATGACCTTAAAATTTAAAATATTCACAGACATTTGACCTTTCCGATGTGTAATTTGACAGGTCATTTTTAATGACAGCAGGACCTGTGATGGTTAAGTTCTTGCATTGATTGAGAATTACCGTATGTCACACTGGATTAGCGTCCTGATGAATGTGTCTCGCCTCGTGATGTGCACTGAAACTTTAGAATGGACGGCACTAGAGACGGAGTCATTACGATGAAACATTAAGCACATTGTAACTTCACTAGTGAAGTGAAAGGCCGGATAAATAATTGACGAGTCACGGTGGAGACCTGCTCGACACCTGTTCGATCCATCCTACAGTTTAGTCGTATTACATAAAAAGCCTAGAATCTGCTTTGACGTTTGACAAGATGCATTAATTTCACATGAACAGAAATATATAATATATTACAAAAATTGACCTACAGTATATCTATTTTCTATAAGATTTTACCGGTGCAATTCATTGTTTGTGAATTCCCTCCTTGATGCTACTGTTTCTTTCATTTGAGCGCTGAATACTGATGTAGATGTTTGCTTAGCAACTGCAACTTAGTGCAATGCATCTATTTCTCATTCTTTCAATCTCTATTTAAAGCAAAGCATTACACCCAAAGATGTGAAGAAGACAAACAGAGCAGTGATTGCCACTACGGAGATGAAATGACAGAATGAGAAACATAAAATAATGCATAATATAACATCAACACAGCGGAGAAGTGTGTGCCGAGCTCTTTTGGGAAGGAACGCAATTTTCATGAATTGCTGTTTCCTGCACATGACAGTATGTTTGAGAGAGATGCACGGTGAGCACGTCTGTGCTGAAATAACGGCTGTTCTAAGGAGGCCAATAAACAGAGTTTTGGATATAATTCATGTTCAGAATAATAAAACATGAGAGGCTGGATGTTCAAATCAAGTTCAGCTTCATCAGTCATAACATGAGGAAATAAGTGTCTATGTGCAGGTTTACATAGCTGCGTGTATATGTAATAAAGTAAATGTGAACATGCCTATATTTATAAATGTATATATTATGCATCAAGGTTATTGCCATTAACAAAAACTGTCACTGAACACCAAAACTTCTATTATTATGAGGTGAAATGTGTAATTTCTGTGCCACTAGTGTCACCCAAATTGCAAAAATAATGACCCCAATAATCCTCTTATCTCCCACTGGTCACCCAAACAGATAGCCCCGCCCCAAACTCACACCATTGGTTGAAATAGAAGTTACAAGGGCCACAGTGTTCACACTCTTAAAGGGATTTTTCAACACCCAAAAATTCTGCTATAACTCACTCTCGTCATTTTCACATGGACGCCCATTTCTGCCACATAAAATAAATAAATACATAAAAATGTGTGCTTTGGTATAACAAAATTATGAGATACAAAGTCATAATTTTATGATAAAAAGTCATAATTATGAGATAAAAAACGTCATGAGATAAAAAAAATTCATAATTATGAGATACTAAATACAAATGATGGGATTAAAAAGTCATTATGATGAAATAAATCAAAATGATTTGATAAAAAGTAGTAATGAGATTAGTCACAATTAAGAGATAAATGATAGTTAATACACATTATGAGATAAAAAGTAATGTTTATGATACTAAATCAAAATTATGAGATGCTAAATAATAATTGAGATAAAAAAAATCTAAATTATGTGAAAAAAGGTCATAATTATGAGATACTAAATCAAATTATGGGATTAAAATGTCAAACATTTTAAATAAAAAAATCATAATTATGAAGTTACCTGTCATAATTATGAGATAAAAGTCCAAATACTCAGATATAAAGTCATATTTATGAGATAAAAAGTTAAATTATGAGATAAAAGTCAAAATATTCAGATATAAATTCATAATTATGGGATAAAAAGTAAAATTATGAGATAAAAGTCAAAATATTCAGATATAAATTCATAATTATGAGATAAAAAGTCAAAATATTCAGATATAAATTCATAATTATGGGATAAAAAGTAAAATTATGAGATAAAAGTCAAAATATTCAGATATAAATTCATAATTATGAGATAAAAAGTCAAAATATTCAGATATAAAGTCAAATTTATGAGATAAAAAGTAAAATTATGAGATAAAAGTCAAAATATTCAGATATAAAGTCATAATTATGAGATAAAAAGTCAAAATATTCAGATATAAAGTCAAATTTATGAGATAAAAAGTAAAATTATGAGATAAAAAGTCAAAATATTCAGATATAAATTCATAATTATGAGATAAAAAGTCAAAATATTCAGATATAAAGTCATAATTATGAGAAAAAGAGTTGTTCTTGTTATTAGCATAAACGTTACTCAATTTTATTTAAACTTCTTTGAAAACAAAACAAAATATAATGCCATTTTACTTTTCAAGTAAATGTATCTTGTTTTAAGAATGTTTAGATATTTTTACTGGAAATTAAGACAAAAATATTCAGTAGTTTCAAACCTATTTGATTTTGTTCTTCCGTGGATCACAAACGGAGATGTTCGGCAGAATGTTAGCCTCAGTCACCATTCACTTTTATTACATCATTTTTCACAATACAAGTGAATGGTGACTGAGGCTAACATTCTGCCGAACATCTCCGTTTGTGATCCAAGGAAAAAGAAATTCATTCATACAGGTTTGGAACAACTCTGGTATGGAACAATATAATATTGTTTATCAAACATTTAAACTAAAATTAGAGTCATTTAAATTTCATTTTTGTTCATTTCAGAGTCATGAAAATAAATGTTTGTGCATTCTTATTTCAATACGACTTCTTCAATTTTCTCTCTTTCTTTTCCAGTGTCTCTTTTTCAGTAGATCTTCATTAGTGGTGTCACCCCCATGTACAAACCTCATTGTGGCAAGCACCACTTACACTTTCTTTACAACATCTAAAAATCTAATTTAATTTGATCCCTCTTGATCATTCAATCTCAATTTCCTCCATATCTTGTTTCATGTCTTTGATATTCTCTCGCTCTATACAGTGTGTTGTTAATGCAATATCTCTAAAGTTTGAGCCGCAGGGGAAATCAAGACTCATGTTAACCAGCAGAATCCAGTAAATATGCCAGTCACTGTGCCATTAACCTCGTGCGACCCCGCATCCACATGCGTGGACGTTGTATTTTGACTTATGCATAATTTAAATGAATAAAACCAACTGAATGCTGTTCACAAGACTCTAGACTGTCATTAAGGGTTAAACTTCTGCTGCACCGAGTCACGTGACACAACAACATGACGCTGATTTCCTTAAAGCGCTCATATGGATGCAGGACCAACAAAAGTGCCTCTGGTAAGAAATCTCTTTTTAAGTTTTGTCATTGAAACCTGTTTGGTTGTAAAGAGTAGAGTCTCTAGTTTCGTTTGATATGCTGCTTTAAAAAATCTGTTCATTTTTCACGCATCAGCGCGCCGATAAACATGATGTCCACATACGTGTACACTTGCACCACATTTCCTCAAAAGTAGAAAAAACATGTTAGATATTTTGAATAACCTGAATAACAACATGATCTGTGGGTCATTTCACTTCATTTTAATATAGATTTTGTTATTTTTCATTGTATCACTGTACAATACAGTTCTATTCATTAACATTAATAAATGCATTACTATATATTTACTGTGCATTTTCACATTGAGAATCAATGGGTTCATCTAAAAGCTGAAAAATGTTGCTTTCAGAGGCTTTATATGGAGTTAGGATGAAAATAAGGTGCATTTCAAACTGTTCTGAGACCAGTGCAGACAGACAGCACACTGGAGGTTAAGTCATTCACTAAATAGGGAGCAAGGGAGCATCCTATAGCTCTCTATGCAGTTAAGTGCATTCACTCTGAAAATCTGATCAAAAGTTCAGTTTCAGGCTGCAGATGATGTTTGGATCACTCAACATGTTTGACAGACATGAGACAATGATAATCAGTACATAGATTCAGAATTTATAATGTATCATTTTATTTTAACATGTTTGACAGTGATTGGATGATGCTGGACATTACTTTGAATCAGAATTAATTATGATAATTTCTGATGTAATGTCTGTAACATCTCAAAAACATGAATAAGCAACACTCCTGGACACATAATACATTATTTGATGAAAACAATGTGACTTTCTATAGCATAGTGTTATTTAAAATGTCACAACTTAGTCCTGCTGTCCACATATGTGGACATTCATTTATAGGAAAACTATATATTTTTTGCTTATTTATTAGGTGCTACTAGTTACAAATCAAGGGGAATGGAAAATGCACACAGCAGTCACACGGAGGTCTCAGGAGGTTAAACAGTGTGTTGTCGTTTATAAAGTGTCTGTGTTGGAATTGACAGATCTTTTCTCATTTTCTGTGCTGATTTTGGAGGAAAATCTGCAGGAATTGATTGTAAAAAAAACACATTTAAAACACACGTGTCAAGATAGTAGAAATGTAATATTTGTGTCTAATTTGGTTAATAATTAAAAAAAAAACATTTATATAATTTTCTAAAATAAATAAATAATAATAATAATAAATTAAAATGTCATGTGGTGTAACCATCAAGTAAAAGGTATTAAATACTTTCCTTGCACCTTAAATACATGAGAGTGTACGCAACTTAATGATATGTCCTTAATGAAAAATATTTGTACATATTTCATGAATTTTTAAATCACGCACGTCAAGAAGTTTTCTCAGGATTACAACAAATAACCTGAACAAAATGTGTCTTTTCATAAAAATGTCAAAATATCTGATATTTTGGGGTATTTCAGATACTTTACACGAAGTCTTGAGGGTCTTAAGGGGTCCTCTCTGATTTGGTTTTTTCTTTCAAATGGCTATCTACATGTTGGTTACACCACCTGACTTTGATTTGGTGGACAAAAGTTTTTAAAATTTAAGTAATATTTAAAAACAAAATTATTTCACTGCTTATGTTTTTTTAAGATATAATAATAACATATTATTCTATAGTACTCATGCCAACATTTTTATTTTATTTTATTTTTTTCAAAATGTCAGCTTTTAATGAGAGTTTTTATTTTTATTTTTTATTGTTTGTTTGTTGTTTACTGTCTCTGGTAGATTACACCACATTACATTTTCGATGTTATGCTCCGTAACAAACATCAAAATGACTTGAAATGCCGTTGTATAAAAACATTTTCATCACAGATGATGTGTATTTAACTAATTGTTTCATGTGAATTGCATTTTTTATGTATTTTTGAATAACTTGATGCAGAAAAACTATTGTTATTGAGGTACAGTATATTAACATTAATATTGAGGTACAGTATATTAACATTAATATTGAGGTACAGTATATTAATATTGAGGTACAGTATATTAACATTGAGGTACAGTATATTAATATTGAGGTACAGTATATTAATATTAATATTGAGGTACAGTATATTAATATTGAGGTACAGTATATTAATATTAATATTGAGGTATAGTATATTAATATTGAGGTACAGTATATTAACATTAATATTGAGGTACAGTATATTAATATTGAGGTACAGTATATTAACATTGAGGTACAGTATATTAATATTGAGGTACAGTATATTAATATTAATATTGAGGTACAGTATATTAATATTGAGGTACAGTATATTAACATTAATATTGAGGTACAGTATATTAATATTGAGGTACAGTATATTAATATTGAGGTACAGTATATTAACATTAATATTGAGGTAGAGTATATTAATATTGAGGTACAGTATATTAACATTAATATTGAGGTACAGTATATTAACATTAATATTGAGGTAGAGTATATTAATATTGAGGTACAGTATATTAACATTAATATTGAGGTACAGTATATTAATATTGAGGTAGAGTATATTAATATTGAGGTACAGTATATTAACATTGAGGTACAGTATATTAATATTGAGGTACAGTATATTAATATTAATATTGAGGTACAGTATATTAATATTGAGGTACAGTATATTAACATTAATATTGAGGTACAGTATATTAATATTGAGGTACAGTATATTAATATTGAGGTACAGTATATTAACATTAATATTGAGGTAGAGTATATTAATATTGAGGTACAGTATATTAACATTAATATTGAGGTACAGTATATTAACATTAATATTGAGGTACAGTATATTAATATTGAGGTACAGTATATTAACATTAATATTGAGGTACAGTATATTAATATTGAGGTAGAGTATATTAATATTGAGGTACAGTATATTAACATTGAGGTACAGTATATTAATATTGAGGTACAGTATATTAATATTAATATTGAGGTACAGTATATTAATATTGAGGTACAGTATATTAACATTAATATTGAGGTACAGTATATTAATATTAATATTGAGGTATAGTATATTAATATTGAGGTACAGTATATTAACATTAATATTGAGGTACAGTATATTAATATTGAGGTACAGTATATTAACATTAATATTGAGGTACAGTATATTAATATTGAGGTACAGTATATTAACATTAATATTGAGGTACAGTATATTAATATTGAGGTACAGTATATTAACATTAATATTGAGGTACAGTATATTAACATTAATATTGAGGTACAGTACATTGTTGATTACAACAGAAATCATTTTCACTCGTCCCTCGTTTATTTCTTTATATATAAAAGCAATCGTGGGTTACAGTAAGGCACTTACAATGGAAATGAATAGGGCCAGTCTATGAGCATTAAAATACACACTGTTAGCCACAAGATGTAAACATTATGTGTCATAACATGATTTAAGTGTGATAAATTTGCTTACTCACCTGATCTGTGTAAAGTTCTAAGTTTTACAACTTTGTTGTCATTTAGTCATTTAGTAAATGCCTTAACGCTGGCAAATCCTTGATTTCGTCACACTAGAATCATGTTAACACACATATTGTTTAAGTCTTGTGGCTATACTTTTGAAACAGTGAGTATTTTAACAAAACATGGATTTGCCCCATTCTCTTCCATTGTAAGTGCCTCACTGTAACCTCAATTTTAGCTTCTTTTTTTTAATAAACAAGGGGAAAGTTAACTATTTTCTTTTTTTTTTTTTTTTTTGTGGTAATCCACATTATGCCACAAGTGTTGTCGATTGAGCTACACTTGAATGGAACCTGGAATATTCCTTTAACGTGCTGTCTAGGTAGGCGGCTCACTATTTTTTGGAACGGAGCTACTCCCTCTGTCACCTCACTTATTTTCTGCATTTCTTTATGCTTATCACATACTCTCTCTCTTTCTCTCTTTCACTCTCCATCACTCGCTCATCCTCAGGGAACAGGATCTGAGCAGAGCTGCCATAATCTGCAGTGAAATTGGGGCACCTCTGAGAACTCTCTCAAACTTAGGTCTCATTGGACAATATTGCCCTTTGAACCTGTGCCAAAGTGGATAAGGAAAGAGACGAGGAAGAAGGAGTGGGCTTCAGGGCTTTAAACCATTTATATTTTTTAGAATTTTGTCTTGAACAATACATTTTTATAACTGGTGATATTTGTCTTGTGGTCGACAGACATGGGTTTTTAAAATGCCGATTCTGATATCTAGAGAGCATACGCTGATGGCTGATATACATAACAGAATTTAACAACAGAAAATAAGATGTACAAAATCATTTCTATAGTGAAACACACTTATTTTATACAATATGTCCTCAAATTCATCTTAACTTTAACATTAAAAACAATCAAAAAAACTTGGAAACATAACTTGTTTACTATTCATTTGCAGACCTATTTTGGAAATTATGCAAGAAAAAGTTAACATTTCTGATGGTTATCGGCCGATATTTGGCCATTATGCGATTATCGGTATCGGCCGATAACCATCAGAAGTGTTAACTTATCGATCTTGCACTACTTTTGTCACAACTAGGTCATAAACAGCAGCAAAGCAGGGGGCCTGGGTAGCTCAGTGGTAAAGACGCTGGTTACCACCCCTGGAGTTCGCTAGTCCACTAGTTTGAATCCCAGGGCATGCTGAGTGACTCCAGCCAGGTCTCCTAAGCAACCAAATTGGCCCGGTTGCTAGGGAGGGTAGAGTCACATGGGGTAACCTCCTCGTGATCGCTATAATGTGGTTCGTTCTCAGTGGGGCGCGTGGTGAGTTGAGCATGGTTGCCGCGGTGGATGGCGTGAAGCCTCCACACGTGCTATATCTCCATGGTAACGCGCTCAACAAACCACGTGATAAGATGCGCGGGTTGACGGTCTCAGACTCGGAGACAACTGGGATTCGTCCTCCGCCACCCGGACTGAGGCAAATCACTACGCCTCCACGATGACTTAAAAGCACATTGGGAATTGGGCATTCCAAACTGGGAGAAGTGTGCACAATGTACATTGGACTGCAAATTCTTGTTTGAAGTACATAAAATGGAAAAAAGTGACTTTTTCAGTTACATATTTCATTAAGAACTGGAATTTAATTCTGAATTAACCTTGGAATATTTATACAATAAATTCCTACAAAAAAGTGTGTAGTTGAGGTCAATCAATAGTGGATTTTGCCGAAACCGATAACTAAGGTGGTGGGAAAGGCTGATAACCTATAAATCGGACGATAGTTTTTCAAATTGATTTATAGAATGTAAAAAAAACAAACAAACAAAAAAAACAATGTATTCTTTATTATGGCAGGCAAAGACAAAGAGTCCAAAATGAATAAAATCCCAGATGCAGTTTTTTGTTCAACCAAAACCCCAATAATGACCAGAAAAAAATTAAGATCTGGTACATAACATGGGATTTTTAAGTATAAACAAACCTGAAACACACTGGGGACTCTTATTTTGAAATAACTAAATGGTGAAAAAACTATCGGCAACTATCGACAGATTTTTTTCAGATAACCGATAGTTCCAAAAAGCAACTATCGGCACCGATTAATCGGTAAAACCGATATATCGTCTACCTCTAATTTGAAGTGCTGTGAGATGGCTAGGGTGTCTAGTGATAGACCGATATATCAGCTATGCCTCTTTCGACTTGGACTAGTAAACATCCACCTAGCAACCACCCTGAACACCCTAGCAACATGTTGGTAACACCCTTGTAACCACCCAGAAAACCCTTGCCATAACCGTGTTTGCCAGTTAACAGAAGTATTAATTTTCCCTTGTGTCAGTTCCAAAATCTACCAAAAGATTTGTATATTGATAGTCAACACTTTATGTTTTCAAGGTTTTCTTCTTTTTAAGTTTATGCAAATGAGGGTAAATATTGCATAAATGATGGGTTTGTTTCACATTAGAAATGTTGTGTACATCTGATTTGCTGTTGTTAATTTGAGTTATGTTGATCTGCATTTATATCGGCCATCCTCCTTTCTAGATATCGGCACCGGCCATTGAAAAAAACATATCGGTCAACCTCTAAAAGAGTCCACCCTCAAGTCACTATTTTTTTCTTTTCTTCCTACAGTAGATTTATGGCTCTGGTCACTGTAATGTACTGCAAAAAAATCATATTCTTAATTGTTATCCAACTTAAAACAAGATTCTTATCTTATAAGCAACACTGTGTGGGATATTAAGGCTTAAGTTTTTTCGCCCCTTTTAGCATAAACAAGTTCAAAAATCTGCCAAGTTACACGCTAAAGTTTAATATATAGGGTTAAGGGTTTGATCAAATCACTATATTCGTCTATAATCGTTAAAATCACTATATTATATTCAAAACTAAACATACATTACACCGTCCAGACCAGCAAGATCTCTAGCCGACTGTACAGATCAGAAGTCTGGCATATCCTCTAGTGCTCAAAACGTGAAAAGCGATAACCATCAGGACACTTGAGACAGAGGTTGGCCTGAAACCCAAAACACACACAATGACTCTCTTGAAACCCTTGTGAGGTCATCAAGGTCATCGCTTGTGTTGACCATGAGAACAGCAGGTAGGACATGGTAGAATGTCAGTTTTAAGACACTGGCCTGATGGTGTTTGCGATAATCACTACCAGGCCTCCCATATTCATCATCTAACATTATTTATTCATGCTGGATTGGCAAGAGGACACAGAGAATTCACCAACAGAGTGAAACAGTCAGGTTTCATAAGTAAAAATCCCATTCATTGTCCCCATAGGTGAACAATAACTTATAAACGTTTAAAGACAGAACTACCGTGAGCTCTGATGTTGTTAATCAACGGTATATGCTACTGTTGAAGCCATCAGTCTGCGTTATTTCAACTTTATTTAAAAAAAATGAGTTTAATAGTGGGAATTCTGGTGAAGAACTACACTGCCTATGATCCTGAAGAGAAAGATCCACCAATCAGAAAAGCGCGATCGAGCAAAGTGCGGCAAAAGAGCACTGCAGTGACTGCCCGCTCCATGATCCACTGTGAATGATGCAATCGAGGCGCTCACCCTACACTCTCAAACTACATATATATAGAGGTATACCGATATATCGGTTTTACCGATTAATCGATGCTGATATTTGCTTTTCGGAACTATCGGTTATCGGCAAAATTCTATGCCGATTGTTGCCGAAAGTTTTTTCTCATCAATAAACCTCATCTGGTATTATATTTTATATATATATATATATATTATAAAAACTCTTAATTTTAATCTTCGTGCTTGTTTATGGTTAAAAGTCACATTTAAATTGTTCTGATTATTATTGGTATTTTGGTTGCACAATTCACTGCTTTTTGGGATTTTTTTCATTTAAGAGCCTCAATGTCTTTGCCCTTCATAGGAAAGACTAAGACATTTTGTATCATTCTATGAAACAATTTTTTTTAAATATCGGCCAATTAATTGTTATCGGCCTTTTGCACCACCTTAGTTATCGGTATCTGCAAAATCCACTACTGGTCGTCCTCTACTTATATATTTGTAAATATCTGAATATTTTGCTATATACTTTAAATATATTGTTTCTATACTAATAATTAACAACTTTAAATCAATAGTTTTATAAATGTCCATAGTTTTTAAATTGATTATATCATTCGCAGTGCTTCATAGGATTGTAGTTCATTTCTTCATTAAAGACGTTAAGTACACAGTCTTGAAACTTTGACTTTTTGTCAAATTTTTAAATAGTTTTTTGCTTCAAACCAAAGTTTATAATGTTGTGATTCACCTTGAAGGTGGTTGGTTTGGTTCATGGTTTACAACTCTTTATTGATGGATTTTATGAAATCCCTTTGGACAAATATTTTGTGCTGTCATTTAGTCTAGGCGAAGCCAGAGCTGTTACATCCAGCCTTAAAAATTTGTAGACATTTTCTTGAATAACAGTGAACAATGACTGACAGTCACAGATTGGCTTCTATCGGGCAAAACAGCATAATACGAATGGAAATGAGTTTTCTCTCTCTGTCCCTTTCATTCTTCTTTTTTCTATTAACACTTTTCTATTTCTTTTTATCTATCTCTCTCTCATTGTCGGTCACCTCTCTTAATACACCATTAGCAGAGAAAACCAAGTGGACTTGCTGAAAATGTCTCTTTTTCGCCCTCTATTATTCCTCTCTCTAGTTTTCAAGTCTCCTGATACCTTGATTAGTTTGTGAGGGCTCCATTTGGGCTACATTAGGAGTGCTGTGGTCAGCGTGTGAACCCTCAGACTCTGTTTATGTGATTGTTGTGAGCTCCTCAGTAGGGTACAAATGGAGTCACGCTATTACACTGGAGTCTTCCTGTTCTGTAGCATCTTATTCAGTTGGACTGATTTACACATAACAAATAAAATTCTCCCAGTTTTTGTGGCTTGTAGTCCATGTTGGTTAGCTTTGAGATCAGCTGTATTTTAGTGTAATCCTAAAAATTAGCAGATTTGAAACACATCTTCAACTTCGGCCAACTTCATGTCACAGAGGTTGATTTTTATAAAAACAGATTAAAATGTTTTATTTTTATTTATTTGTTTATTTGTTATTTATTTATTATTTATTTTGTTATATGAAGGTCACATTAAAACTGACTTGGAACCAGGCCTTCATCATTTATTTTTTGGTACTTTTCAAATGCCTTTTATGTGTATATTTGACTGTTTTAGCTTTGTCCCAGACCCAAACTTTCAATATTAAATTTAGAAAATCTATTACATAAATACTAATTATTACATGTTTAGCCTCCTGAGACCTGAGCGTGGCTGCTGTGTGCATTTTACGTTTCCCTTTTTGATTTGTACCGTGTAGCACCTAATCAACAAGCAAAAAAATAAAAATAAATGAATGTCCACATATGTGGACATTGAGACTAAATTGTGAAATTATAAATAAAACCACGCTATAGAAAGTCATATTTTTTTCATCATAAGTTACTGTTTGTACTGTTTGTGTCCAGGAGTGTTGGTTATTCATGTTTTTGAGATGTTAAAGCTGATTTTCTGTAAAGCTAAATAAATAATTCAGATTCAAAGTAATGTCCAGCATCATCCAATCACTGTCAACCATGTTAAAATAAAATGATACATTATAAATTCTGAATCTATGTACTGATTATCATTGTCTCATGTCTGTCAAACATGTTGAGTGATCCAAACATCATCTGCAGCCTGAAACTGAACTTTTCATCAGATTTTAGGAGTGAATGCACTTAACTGCATAGAGAGCTATAGGATGCTCCCTTGCTCCCTATTTAGTGAATGACTTAACCTCCAGCGTGCTGTCTGTCTGCACTGGTCTCAGATCAGTTTGAAATGCACCTTATTTTCATCCTAACTCCATATAAAGCCTCTGAAAGCAACATTTTTCAGTTTTTGGATGAACTGATTTATTCTCAATGTGATAATATACAGTAAATATACAGTAATGCATTTATTAATGTTAATGAATGGAACCGTATTGTACAGTGATACAATGAAATATAACAAAATATATATTAAAATGAAGTGAAATGACCCACAGATGTGTTCATATTGTTATTCAGGTTATTCAAAATATCTAACATGTTTTTTTCTACTTTTGAGGAAATGTGGTGCCAGTGTACACGTATGTGGACATCATGTTTATCGGCGCGCTGATACGTGAAAAATGAACAGATTTTTTAAAGCAGCATATCAAACGAAACTAGAGACTCTACTCTTTACAACCAAACAAGTTTCAATGAAAAAAACATAAAGAGATTTCTTACCAGAGGCACTTTTGTTGGTCCTGCATCCATATGAGCGCTACAAGGAAATCAACGTCATGTTGTTGTGTCATGTGACTCGGTGCAGCAGAAGTTTAACCCTTAAATGACAGTCTAGAATCTTGTGAACAGTATTTATTCATTTAAATTATGCATTGTGTATAGTGAATCCAAAATACAACATCCACGCACATGGACGCGGAGTTGAAATGATTTCAATCCATATTTTAAAAAAACTATGACTGTCCCACAGTTATTTTCACCACACCAAATGCTACCTATGAAATTAGCTTTAGCAAGACAAAGGATTTAGCCATTTTATTTAAAAATAAAATAAAACGTTCATTTCCATCAGCGCCATTCTATTAAACACACAGATTTTGAGATGTGCTGGAAATGACACCGTGGTGGGAATTTTCATGACATAAATGACATAAATCTCACGTGATGCTTGTACATACACTGTTGGACATTGTTAATAGGCAAATTAAAAAAACAACTGAGAGTGTGATTCACTTTCTAGAAGTCAACTATTAAAAGTGACCAAAGTTGAAGAAACACCCATTTATGCATTAATAATGATTTCTCTTTCAGAAAAATGGACCATATTATTGTTTAAAATGAATAAACCAAACATACCCCAATAAAATAACACAACGTAAAAGCCAATCCATTATCTGGACAATAGATTCAAAGGTCTTGAAATGGAACTGTTCTGTTATGATTATAGAAACTGACCCTAGTCATCTTCAAAACCAGTGAATCTATTATCTAAACAACAGAACTGTTTTACCATCAATGGCTGGTGTAGAGACTGATGTTTGATCTTTAAACCTTGACACGTGTTGTATCATATACTCTCAGGAGTTCAGGAGTCTGATAGCACAACACGATCAGAAAACCGAAACCTGCAGCCCAAGTGAATTTTCCACCGCTGCCTAAAGAGCTACACGACTGAATATAATCCCGCACATTCACAGCCGTGTGTTGTCTATGTCAGTCTGAAGCTCAAATTGTCTGAATGCAGACATCTGTTGTAACTGGATTCGTAGCTGCAGATGTCAGCGCTTATATGCTCAATGCATCATCATACATGTGACATCGTGTGGTTATTTGCATGCACAAACGTTATAGTAAATCCATGGAAACGCTCAAAGAATTAAATTTCCCTTGATATTATTAAAATGTAAAATATTAAAGTTAAAGGCAGAAATGCATTATCAAAGTCTGTGAAAGGGGTCAGTATTAGTTACTGTAGTTTTTTAGGTGGTACCTGATTCGGGGCAGCACATGGTGCACACTTAGGACACGTTCTTGCCCTAAAAACAACTAGATGGAATATAACTAAATCAATTATAACTGAGGGTCCTCTTAAACTATTTTTTAACTTAACATAGTATCTTAATAACGCACCACAATAAAGTGCAACAGTCCCCGCCCACACTGTCTGGAAGTGTTTTTTTTTTTTCATTCATTTTTTCCATAGTGATTTCATAAAATCCCTCATAAAAGAGGACCAGACCAACCAGCTCCAATGTGAATCACAACATTATAAAATTTTATTTAAAGCAGAAAAGTATTTGAAAATCGGACAAAAACACAAAGGTGCAAAATGAGCGAATGAACTACAATCCCATGAAGCGTTTAAGGTATGTTTAAGGTACAATGGCCGTCAATGAGGAAGTACTCTCAATGAGACCTTTTTTGTACCTCTAGTAAAAACGTATAAATCGTGACATTTTTTGATTAATAGTGTAGTTCTTCACCAGGATTTCCGCATTAAACAGGATTTTAAAAAAGTGAAGATGACATAACGTGGACTGATGGCTTCAACAGAAGCAAATACTTTCGATTAACAACCACGGAGCTCACGGTGGGTCTGCCTTTAAAAGATTATAAGTTATTATTCCCTATGGAAAAAAATAAACGACCAAAAACGTCTGATGCATATGTACATAGACCAAGAATTACAAAATAGCACTAATGGATAGGGATGGAACAATATATCAAATTTCAATATACATCATGAACCAAAAAAATGACGAACCATATCGTGGCATAACCCGATATTTTGAAATTTGCAACACTGTTTTCCGTCCATGTGATCATAAATGAAAAGACCCGTCAAACATCATAATCTCTCTATCACTTGATTTTACCTCTGCTGCGCTTTATTCTACACTATTTACAAGGTTCACACAAGGTCATTAAAGTGCTTAAAGTGCTTTAATTTAGCTTTTAGAAATGTAAGTACTGGAATACCTGACAATAAGTGCTTGAGATTAAAGTGGATCATTTCCTCCGTGTAATGTGTGTCCATCAAAGATGAGACGACTCCACTTTCATTGAAGAATGTGTCTTAATATCCTTTCTGTTCTTTACAGTCAGATAAAAAAAAAAAATGTCTCCCCTTTTTCTCCCCAATTTGGAATGCCCAATTCCCAATGTGCTCCAAGTCCTCGTGGTGGCGTAGTGATTCGCCTCAATCCGGGTGGCGGAGGATGAATCCCAGTTGCTTCCGTGTCTGAGACCGTCAATCCACGCATCTTATCACGTGGCTTGTTGAGCACGTTACTGCAGAGACATAGCGCGTGTGGAGGCTTCACGCTATTCTCCATGGCATCCATGCACAACTCACCGCGTGCCCCACTGAGAGCGTACCACATTATAGCGACCACGAGGAGGTTACCCCATGTGACTCTACCCTTCCTAGCAACCGGGCCAATTTGTTTGCTTAGGAGACCTGGCTGGAGTCACTCAGCACACCCTGGGATTCGAACTCACGACTCCAGGGGTAGTAGTCAGCGTCTTTACTCACTGAGATACCCAGGCCCCCCCTGATCAACCTGAATGTAGCTCACTATTTTTTAAAAGCTTATTTGTTTGTGATCTTTTCTTATAGAAAAACTCTTATTATTTAAACTTTGAGAATTTATATTGTGTATTAAATAACTTTATTATGATGAGAAATTATAATGTGTATTTTGTTCAAACATTTTTTCAGATAATTACATTTTTTCTGTAATATCGAATCGAGATTATATTGAATCGTGAACCTCATATCATATATAGAACCGAATCATGGGATAACCATATCGTCCCATGCCTACTAATGAAGCTCAAGTATTTATCTATTGAGTACACAAGCAGTCAACATAACCACAATGCACATCCCTCATATAATGAGATATTTCTACCTGCACTGGTTACAGAATGTGTTTCTTGCGAGGTACAGGAGTGTCTTAAGGCCCAGGCAGGTCTTTTGTAGTGCAGATAACACAGTGTAGAGAGACAGGCTGAAACGGGTTTCTTTGTTTGAAGAGACACACCAGTTCTTGGGTCAGCTGACCTGAAGCTGTGAATGTGTGAGAGCTGGAGCTAAAAATACAGTCAACAGGAATGACAAACATGAAAGTCTGATTCTCTCTTTCTCTCAGAGACAAAATAACTGTTCTCAGCACAAGGAAATGTGTGCATGTGTGCATATTCAGTATGTTAATGCCTGCACAAATA